>NW_023601851.1:4431005-4519376 GCF_014898055.3 Talpa occidentalis | reverse complement strand
TTTGGTCTGAGGATGGTCACTGTGGCGTCTCCCTCCTGCCGGGCTCCTGTCCCGGCCCTGGCACATCTGTCTTTGCTTTTCCCACACGCCGCGGGCTGTGTGGCATGGGCTTCAGCTGGCCCCGCCGTGGACGAGCTGACCAGTGCGGAACACGTCCCTCCCCCTGGCGAGCGCACCTCAGGCTCCAGGCACCGGAGCCTCACCTGGGCTTGGCCCAGCCGCATTCTTAGTCCCTGGGACAACCCCGACCTGGCAGCCATCCAGGGAGAGTGGCTGGGCCCAGCGCGCTTTGGAGGAAGAGATGTCCACATTGTCTGTTTGCGTGTGAGCAGGTGTCTCTGTGATGGACACGAGTGAGTGGGAGATGCAGTTTACGGTCCTGCATGTTGCCTTTGAAGTCATCTCCTTTGTCTTATAAACACACCCCGCAGTCTCTTTTCATCCACGATAAAGAAAAGGTCTTTCATTTTGTCTCATGTGTTGTTCGTGTGACAGAGGAATAATCCACCGGCTGCTCTGAGGAGACAGGGGCCGGGACGAGGTCCACCCAGGTCTGTGCAGGCTACGCTGAGGGGCTGCAGGTGGGGCCCCTCCCTTCCCTGACACACGTGGGTGCCGTGAGCTTGGGTGGGGTGGGGCCCGGGGTCAAGTGTCAGGGACATTGGGAGCACTGGCTAGCTGGCAGACCGGGCCCGGCCCAGAGGCCATTGGGGGTGTCACCTCTGAGCTCAGAGTGTGGGTGGGCAGCGTGCAACCCCCAAGGCTCGCCTGTGTCTCCCTGGGGCATCGTGGTTCTGGGCACAGCACGGTCAGCGGTTTCTCAAGTCACCTTTGACCAGTGACCGTACACACTGCCTGACGGTGGCCCAGGACGCCTCCCGGAGCCAAGCCCCCCGGGAGAGGACACCCCCTTACCTCCTGCTCAGCATGGACACCCCCTGGGGCGGGCAGGGCGGTGTCAGCTCCCTGGTGGGGTGTCCTTTAGGAGCTCAGGGAGAAGGGGGCAGAGGCTGGGATCCACTTGTGGGGTTAACTGGGACCCCGCGTGGTCACCAAGACTGTTGTCGTGTCTAGGCCAATGAGGGAATGTCGTCCTTCGCGCCATCCTGCTGGGCAGTGCCCAGCCCTGGGTGCCCACAAGTGAGTCGCAGAAAGCAGACTCAGGTGCTCTGTCTCCTGGGAGGCCTCTGTGGGGAGACAGTGGGACAGCGAGTGGGATGGATGGAGAGCATCAATTTGCAACAGTCAGACGTTGCAGGAAATCACCTGACAGAACTAATTCAGGAGACTCAGAGTATATCCAATATTAAAATCAAAAGAAGCGTCAGGAATGCAGGAGACTTTATGTATCACAAATTTGCACCTGTGACTCTGTCAGTTATGTTCAAGTGTGAGGGCTGCAGGTGAGAGGCAGGTGGACGAGTCCAGGAGCGGGTATGATTTCAATCTGAATAAAAGGTGTGAATGGCTGTGGGCTCCTGAACTCCTGGAGGAAAATATCTCTGGGGGTCTGAGGCGTGTTGGATTGGGGTGTCTCTTTCTGTTGCTGGTTTTGTTGGTTTTGTGCAGTCGGTTTGTGCATTTTGGACACTCGCCCTTGGCAGGCGTGTGATGTGACAATCATCACCCAGGGCAGGGGCCCATATTGGGGATGGCTTTTCTGAGGCAAGAAGCTCTCTGGTGTGGGTGGGGGGCGCTTGTTCCAGTGCTCTCTCCCTGGTCCTTGACATGTGTCCCCAGTTCACCTGTGGGGTGAGTGTGCGGTGGGCAGCACCTGTGTGTTCCTTCTGGTATTTTAAGGGTTTATCTAATGCAAATTTTAACCCATTCCAAATTGTTCTAATAATAAGGAAAATAGAAATCCAAACTGTTGTCACTTGTGAGAAGGGACCAACCAAGAGACTGGACCCAGCAAAAAAGGTGAGGGAGGGAGAGAAAAGGCCTTTCACCTCTCCTGGGAATGGCGTGGAGACATCTTCAGACACTAACACCAGGAAACCACAGGATGGAGCAACCTCATCCGGGTATTTGTCCCAGATGAGCAGACTCTACAGTGCAGACCACGCACACCTGTGTTCCCAGAAGCGCCGTCCACTGTAGCCGGCCATGGCCCAACCCAAGTGCCGTGGACAGAGGAGAGAATATATAATGTGTGTCCATACTCCATGGAATACCTCACGGCTATTAAAGAGGTGAACTAGTGTCCTTAGGGACCAAAGTGGACATTGAAGACCGTATGCTAGCGAGATAAATCAAAAAGTGAAAGACATTTGTTGGTCTCCCCCATCTGTGGATTATAATATAAAAAGCCAACAATTAAAAAATATAATGGCAAACAGCAAAAGGAAAAGTTGGACTAAGTGAAAAAAATTTCTCTTTACCAGACGGAACAGGGGAGGAGAGTAGGAATGCGGATGGAGGGGGCAGGCACTGCAGGGTATTAAGTAGATTCTGAGTGGACACTGGTGCTTGTGTGGGAGTGAAAAGTGACCCACAGTGAAAACAGTAAAAAGTCTAAATGAGTGTCCTCCTTGATGAGAACAAATAACAAATTAATGTGATGTTGAGGTAAACACTCATGGTAAAATCACTTCTCAACACACACTCACTGGATTGATTCAAGGAAAAATAGAAAATACGTCCACAGGAATCTGACCAGGGAATGACGTCATATACCAAAGTCATGGGGACTGTGCTCTCATGCTATCACTGAAATGAATATTACTTTGAGTGTTTTTCTAGCGTAGATTTCATTCTGAAATTTGATTGGACGAGTCATATCTTGTGATCAACTACATTTTATTGTTTTTATTTATTTTTTTAAGATTTATTTATTTATACAAGCACTGGGTAGAATCAGAAGTGTGGGAGGATGAGCGAATTCACCAGAGCCAGAGCGGGGAGCAGAGCAGGCAGGAGGACCGAAGTACACTGCTGAGGGGAGCAGTGGGTGGCAGAAGAGGTCTGTGCGCCATGTGGGACCCTCTCCCTGCAGCCTGGGATCGAACTGGTGCTGCAGAGGCTGCAGGCAGCTTTGCAACCCAGCGTTCAACCACTGTGCCACCAGGGAGGCCCTGAATAACTACATTGTATTATCACAAATAGTTTCATGGACAAAATGTGCTCATTGGTCAGGAGAGTGACCTGCTCCCTGAGTGGAGCAAGTCGCCCCAGCTCACGTTCTCACTGTTAGGGAAACAAGCAATAGAACCTCTGTGACTGCAGTGCAGATGTGTGGAATTATATTAAACAAATTGCAAATATCACCAAGCTTTAGTTTGCATAATGTTTTACATCATAAAAAAAAAAAAACACAGTTCCCAAGTGGAAGAAAAGTGAACTTAAGTGTAATCTACAAGAAGGTGGAGAAGACCTGGTAGAGGATCAAGATACAATCTGGAAAAGTAAGGGAACCTGAAAATCAACACAATGACAAGTTACACATTATAAACTTTAAGTTGAAATGTAGCTTTTCAAAGATAATTCATATAACTTTACTTTTGAAAACACCATATCGAGGGGGTTCAGTCACATTGGCATCCAAATAGGCATCACAGAAATTAATATTCCATCCATTCCAGGTTTCACTCATAGATTCCTACTAACCAAGGAGGCATCCATCCTTCCATCTCTGGCAGAGTCAGGTGTGGTTTCCTTTGTCCTTTGAGCAGGAACAGGAACTTTTCCTAGAGGAAGACGCACCGTGAGGAATCGTGAGGGCCGGGGGTCCATTAAGCCTCTCCCCTGCCATCAACGAGGACAAGGCACTCGGTGGAGACACACGTAGGCTGTGGGAACTGAGCCCCAGGACTGGGATCCTGTGGCCATGTGGTCCTGAGGACAGACCCCTTTACCACTACTCACGTTATGTAAATATTGGTGAATGTGAGTTCTAGAGCATTCTTTCTACACCAAATACAAGTTTTTAACAGCAAGCTGGATTCACTTTATGAGCATCACACAGGGAGGGCTTGGGGGAAGGATTGCAGCAATTAAGGAAACAGGAGACAGGAGTATAGTGAGAATTATGACAATAAGAATTTGTGACAAGGGAATGATCCTAATGCAAGAATCTATGCTTATAAATGATGACATGCAAGAGTTAGGGGGAAAAAGCTGAATTAATAAGGGGTTATAATTGTAGATTGTGATATCTCACATGCTGGTGTACTGGCCCTTCATCAGTCTCCCCACAGCTGTCTTCAAGGCTTGCTTCCTCAGACTGTATATGACGGGATTAATGGAGGGGGGTATAATGGTGTAGAACATAGAAATGACCAGGTCAGCCATGGACGGGGTCTCTGAGGTCGGCTTCAGATAATCAAAGAATCCAGTGGAGAGAAACAGCACCACAACCAGCAGGTGGGGAACGTAGGTGGAATAGACTTTGGTCTTCCCTTCTGTGGATGGGATCTTCCTGACAGCAGAGAAGATGTTCACATAGGAAATGATGATGAAAATGAAACAGCAGATACCCCAGACCACACTGATGAAAATAGGGACAAGTTCGCTCATTAAATTTTCTGAGCAGGAAATAGCCAATAACTGGGGGACGTCACAGAAGAACTCCTGGACCACATTGGACCCACAGTAGGACAAGGAGAAGGTTCCCGCTGTGAACATCACAGCATAGAGACCCCCACCAGACAGGACACAGATGTAAGCTGCACACACCTGTCCCTGCTCATGATGACCTCATAGTGCAGGGGGTGGCAGATGGCAGCATAGCGGTCAAGGCTCATCATCGTGAGGAGGCTCATCTCTGCACCTGCTGACATAACCAGCACAAAGACCTGGAGGACACATCCCGGAAAGGAGATGGAGATGCTGTGCTTCAGAGAGTTGTCAATGGACTTGGGGACTGTGGGGGAGATGAGACAGAGGTCTGAGAAGGACAAACACCTCAGGAAGAAGTACATGGGGGTGTGGAGGTGCCGGTCCAGGGTGGTGATGTGGACGATGAGCCCGTTCCCCAGCAGGGCACACAGGTAGACCAGGGAGAAGAGCAGCGGGTGCAAGAAGCCTATAGTCCCCTGGGTGGGGAAACCCAGGAGGATGAATTCTTTCACGGCCATGAGATTTGTCACCCCTGGAGCCGTCATCTGTATAAAAGAGGAAGAGCAACAAAATTTTAATTCTTCCAATATTGAAAATGGAATAGGTTATCAATACAAGATAACAACTGAATGTATTTTCTATATAATGATTCATTCCAGTTCTATGGACACTAATATCATCTATGTCTGCTGTTTCATTCAACCCATTTATTCCTCCTCATGTGAATATGTCATTATTACACTTTCCCAAAAGTCCTGAAAATTGGTGAAAACTGAAAATTTCAACTGTCCCCTACAACACTTGAACAATTAGAATCTCATATCTGTCAATAAAGTCAATAGACAAAGATCCCCCCAAACCCCCCAGTCCCTGCTCCCCCTCCTGCCCAGGCCCCAGCTTCTCCACCCAGCACACCTCCCAGAGGTTGTCCAGGGCACAGCCCCAGAGGACACATGACCATGTCCAGCCCCTCCCCACCCTGGAGAGCCTGTCCCTGCTCCTCCAGCACAGCCCTGGTCTGGGGAGGCCCCACAGTGACAGGTGTACAGGGAGGTGGGGTGTGCGGGTCTCTGTTTTCCTGCCACTAGGACCCGACTCTGTCTTGGAACTGAATGATCTGGGCTCGGCGTCCCCGAGCGGCGTGTCCTGACGCCTCCTCTGTCAGATTTCTGCCCTTGTAGCCTCACTGCTGCTTCCTGGTCCGTCCCCTCATCCCTTCATCTCCATGCCCCTGACTCCCCACATCTGAGGACCCATAGACCACGTTTCCCGCAGAGTCTCCTCCTGGGTCATACCCACACGTCCCTCCTGCAGAATGGCTCGTCCACCTCCGGGTCCCTCCTGGCCCCTCTGTCCCCCTCAGACTCATGCACATCTGTGCAGGGAGGAGGCCAGTCTGGGGCTGAGCCTGAAGGTCTGTGCGTGTGGCTGTCCCTCCAGGTCCCAGGTTTCCGGGTTCCCCGGTTGCAGGTTTGTTCCTCCCCCCAGGCCCGTGTGTGAGTGTGGGCGTCTGGACATGGGGCAACCCTGCCCTCTCTCCCTCCTCCCAATCTCCCCCTCTCCCCCTTCTGTGTGGTGACGCAGGCCGGACCTGTGAGGGTAGGAATTTTTGGAGAGTATAGTAATATAAAATAATTGCAGCACATTGGTGGGGATAACTCCCAAAATTTAATAAAAACAAGAAAATAAATCTGGATTCATGGAGGTAAAGAAATATTGTTCCTGGTTTTTAATAATGTTGACATCTGTTGTGTGACTTTAAATACCTATTTAAAGTGGATAAAATAACTTGACATCTATCTCCTCCAGGCCCTGTTTATAATGTGACTTTATGTATAATATCATTAACAGTCCCCGAGTGAGGGTCTTGGGAAAAAATCCCAAATTCTCATCCATAAATATTCAGATGTCCCTGCCAGCCTCATGTTCATGTCAGAGCCATGTCGGAGTCAACTTGTTGCTGTAACAGTTACTGATTTTCTACTTGACTTATTTTTGTCATAATGTTTGGGACTAATATGCATAATGTTCTGAATTTAAACAACTAGTTTTATTTTTTTTTTAATTTTGCCTGGAATTTATTCATTACAATCTAATCCCACTGATTGTTGTGATTTTATTCAGTGCCCAGAACCCACTGAATGTGCTGAAGCTACATCCCAGGTCTGAAGCAATAATCGTCCCATCTCCCATAACCCAAGCCTATGATCAATGTATTAAAAGTCAATATCTTTGAACATCTTAAATTAAAAGAGAAGATGTTTTCTCTCCCTGAGTCTCACCCAGGCTGACAGGGAAGTGGGACATGATGATTTGGGCCCCGTCAGCATTAGTTGTGGTGATTTACAAATTTAATAGTTTAACACTTTCTCAAGTCTAAAAGTGAAGCTTGAAATCTAAAAGTTTTCAAGTGTGAGTGGATTCTCCCCTGCAAATACCTGCAGTCTGGGGGGACGTTCCCACTCTTGTGTCGAGTCTGTGTCCTGAGGTTGTCCCCATGGCATGACAGAGGTCGTCCTGGCCTCTCACTCCATGGTTGGGGCTCATGGGGAGCCTCTGAGCACTCACAGCATGTCCCACCCTGTCCTGTGCTGCCTCATGGACAGAGCAGGGCCTCAGGGCTTGGCTATTTGAGCTCTGGAGCTGGTGTCCACGGGTTGGACACTGTCCAAGATCCATCCATCAAGTGACTTTACTCCAGAGGGACAAGCGCCCTTGTTCAGGTCACTGTCTTAATTGGTGTCATCCGGCAGCACATCCCAGTGATAATTGGTGTCTGAGTGTGTCAGGAGCGATTTTGTTGGTGGTTTCCCATGTGGGGAGGAATGTAATTCATCCACTTCTCCCAGCCCCATCCCCTCCCCTGACCGCCGTGGGGCCTGGGGGTGGCCCCTTCGTCAGATCCAGGACAAGCCCTGTCCACAGGAAGCTGACAAGTTACCGCCTGCCCCTGTGAGCCCTCACGGGGCCTGGCAGGTGGTGGATGGGGGGTGAAGGCTGTGTGGAGGCGGAGCAGGAGGGAGGGAGGACATGAAGAAAGAGAGAGGAGGGGTGAGGAGGGAGAAATTCCTCAGAAGCAAGAGAGAACAACTGAGGTCTGGGTCTCCTGGGATGTGAATTTGTGTATGTCTCTGAGAAATGTGACTAGTTTTCCCTTCTGAACCCATTTGTCTGTATTTGTTTGCATTTTTATTTTGTGATTCTGCAACCTTGGTCTCATAGACAGTGCGTGATTTAGGGGTACAGACTAACATCTCTCATGCAGTCACCACAGCCCCCCAAGGCCACAGCCCCCCATCTGTCCACATACCACGCCCCCTGCCCTACCCTCCCCGCTGGAAATAAAAAATCTCTGACTATGGAATCGAGGCTCCAGGAGCAGCTGGGAAGGAGGGAGGATCCTTCGTGGAAGGTTTGGCTGTGGCCAGAAGAGCCTCCTCTTACCTGCTTTTCGCATATAAACTTTAAAACAGCATTTCCAATAAAAGCCAAAATTGTTGCTTTACCCATCAACATGGAAAGGTGAATTTATATACCTTCAAGCACAGAATCAGGGCATCTTTTGTTAGAGTTAAAACTTTATTATTTTATATTGACATTTTAGCAGACGTGGAAAAAATTGTCCCAAGTGAAAAAAAGGTATAATGAGAAATCTCCTGCGCCTGCGCGTGCCAGCCACTGCCTCCATTCCCCAGCACTCTCTCCATCTTAGGTTGAGGGGAATAGTAACATGTGTGGGTTGTTAATGAGAATTAATTGAGATGCCTTTACTTTGGATAGAAGAATGCTAAAGCGAACAAACAGCGACCGTGAAAAGCATCATGCAAAGATTTTTTCATTGGGAAAATGTAGTTGTCAGACTTCATCAGTAGTGTCTGCATTCTCCATGCACAAGTCAGTGCCTTCCTCTAAGCACGCTGCCAGTCTAAAAAGGAGGACATTGAGAACCTTCCTCTCAAAGTCAATAAATTAATTGACTTTGGGGATAAACAAATCTAGCAAAGAGGTGAAGGACTCAAAGAGGAAAACATCCAAACACTTAAAAGGAATGTTGGAAGATAAAAAGAATTGGAAGGACATCCCCAGCAGACAGGTCAGTGGGGTCAGTATTATCCAAAAGCCTCCTACCAAACACAAGTTCCAGAGCAAAAGCCTTTCCAGTGTGAACCTCCATGGCATTCTTGAGAGAAAAGAACAAATATTGCTGAAATTCCTAGGGAATCATGAGAAACTCTCAAATAGCCGAAGCTCTCCTGACTAGAAGGGGGAGGAAGGGCAGATTTACTCTCCAGATGCCATGCACAGCCACAAGCCGTCACAGGAAAGAACAGTGTGGTGTGATGGAGCCCGTGGGGAAAGTCTCCTTCCCGCACACTCGGCACATAGGTTCAAAGGGCAAATGGAAAACACATGGACGGGATCTGACCCGGGAAGGGCGTGACGACAAGGCGGTGAAGACTGTGGTCCCATCACCCCTATGGTGCAGTGACACTCAGGAGCAGCCCTGAGCGGCTGCTCAGGCCACACTGGGGAGAATCTACACGCAAGCGACTCCCGGGCCGTGTGACCGGGACCTGGAATGGACTCGAGCTCGTGGCCACCGGGCCTTCTCCTTGCGAAGCTCACTCAGGGGCTGACGATGGTAGAGTCACTGGGAGAGTGCGGGGCACAATGATCTGCCCTGGAGAAAGGGCATGAGGGACAGAGCATCACCAGTTCGGTCCTCAGGGTCGGGGAAACGTGCGAGAACCTCGGCCATGCAGGGCAGATGCCGCGGAGAGACAGGAGTCGGTGACATTGCCCTGCTCTCCTCACAGGATGTTTAAATAAGGAATGACACAGTCCCCAGCGCAGACGCACTGTGAGCGCCAGAGTTCTCTGCAGAACAGTTGGGAAGCAGACCTGCCGCATGTCAAGGGGCAACCTGGAACCTGAGGGGAGCTGCCCGTGAGCCCGAGCACAGCACACGGCTTCAAAGTCATACATGTGAAAACCAGAAAGGCAGCTCTTCACAGCAATGCATTCTCCTAAGAGCTATTTTATTTTCAAAAAACTCCATCAAGGCAGTGGAGAGTCTCGATCGAAACAGAACGGATGGAAGTGAACATGCCCGGCAGCCGCAGCCTTCAGATGTCCATTCCGACTCCTTAAGTATCACCTTCTGTCCAACTCCTGCAGATTCAGGAGGAGATTCCATGTCTTTTGAACAGAAACATGAATGTGTCTTAGAGGAAGATGCTCCTGTAGGAATGGTGGGGGGGATCCCACTCACCTGTCTCTCCTCCCCTCCACAGGGACTGGGCCCTCAGTCTCCACTGAGGCTGTGGGAACCGTGTCCAGATCCGGGTCCCGTGACCGTGTGCTCCCGAGGACAGAACCCCTTCACCACCGCTTGGTTTCGGTAAATGTTGGTGATGTGTGAGTTCTTGAACATTCTTTCTACAACAAATACATGTTTTTTAACCGTGAGCTGGATTCAGTTTATGAACATCACACAGGGAGAGGATTGGCAAAGGAATGCATAATTTTAGGAAAAAGGAGCACATTCACAATATGAGAATATGAATTTGCAACAAAAGAAAAATACTAATGGGAAGGATCTTTACCTTGTGAATGATGAACATAGAGTTAGTGGGAAACTGAATAAATATAGGTGAATAATTGATGATGCGTTATTTGTTGGAGAATTGGCCCTTCATCAGTCTCCGCAAAGCCAAATTCATGCCTTGGTTCCTCAGACTGTATATGACTGGATTAAAGGTGGGGGGCACCACCGTGTAGAACATAGAAATGACCAGGTCAGACATGGACGGGGTCCCTGAGGTCGGCTTCAGATAAGCAAAGCTTCCAGTGAAGAGAAACAGCACCACAACCAGCAGGTGGGGAAGGCAGGTGGAGTAGACTTTGGCCTTCCCTTCTGTGAATGGGATCTTCCTGACAGCAGAGAAGATGTGCACATAGGAAATGACGATGAAAATAAAATAGCAGACACTCAACAACACACTGATGAAAATGGGAAAAAGTTCACTCATTAAATTTCCTGAACAAGAAACAGCCAATAACTGGGGGATGTCATAGAAGAACTGGTGGACCACGTTGGACCCACAGTAGGACAAGAAGAAGGTTCTAGCTGTGTTCACCACAGCATAGAGACCCCAACACAGCCAGGACACAGCTGTAAGCAACACACACCTGTCCCTGCTCATGATGACCTCATAGTGCAGGGGATGGCAGATGGCAGCATAGCAGTCAAGGCTCATCACCGTGAGCAGGTAAAGCTCTGTAGCTCCTGAAATAACCAACATAAAGAACTGGAGGACACAGCCTGGGAAGGAGATGGAGATGCTGTGCCTCAGAGAGTTGGCAATGGACTTGGGGACCGTGGTTGTGATGAGACAGAGGTCCAAGAAGGACAGACTCCTCAGAAAGAAGTTCATGGGGGTGTGGAGGTGCCGGTCCAGGGTGGAAATGAGGACGATGAGCCTGTTGCCCAGCAGGGCACCCAGGTAGACCAGGGAGAAGAGCAGCGGGTGCAAGAAGCCCATGGTCCCCCTGGGTGGGGACTCCAGTAGGACGAATTCTGTCATGGCCGTGAGATTGGTCACCCCTGGAGTCGTCATATATATTGAGAAAGTTGAAGGGATGAAAATGTAAAAATCATCCAAGGTTGAATATATGGGTTATCATATTGGTAATAAATCAATTTATTTTCTACATAATTACACCTAATTTCCATTGAGTCAAAAATCATCATCTGCATAGACTTCATTATTCCGCCCATATATTTCCATGCATGTGAATGTGCCATTACGACATTTTCTAAATAAGTCCTGAAAAGTGGTGAAAACTGAAAAATTCTAACTCTCCCTTACAAAATTTGAAAAACTGAAAATGTCATAACTGTCAACAAACTCAGGTGACAATCAGCTGAAAACCCCAGCCAATTGGCTCCCACCTCCTGCCCAGGCCCCAGAGTATCTGCCCAGCACACCTCCCAGAGGTTGTCCAGGGCACAGCCCCAGAGGACACATGATCATGCCCAGCCCCTCCCCTCCCTGGAGAGCATGTTCCTGCTCCTCCAGCACAGCCCTGGTGAGGGGAGGCCCCACAGGGACAGGTGTAAAGGGAGCTGTGGTGTGCGGGTCCCCATTTTCCTGCTCCCCAGGACTCAACACTCTCCTGGAACTGAATGATATGATCTCCGCGTCCCCGTGCGGCATGTCCTGATACCTCCTCTGTCAGATTCCTGCCCCTGTGGCCTCACTGCTGCCTCCTGGTCCTTCCCCTCGTATCCTCATCTCCCTGCCCCTTACTCCCCACATCTGAGGACCCAGAGACCACATTTCCCGCAGAGTCTCCTGCTGGGTCACACCCACACATCCCTCCTGCAGGATGGGCTCGTCCACCCCGGGTCCCTCCAGGCCCCTCTGTCCCCCTCAGACTCATGCACATTTGTGCAGGGAAGAGGCCGCTCTGGGGCTGAGCCGGATGGTCTGTGCGTGTGACTCTCCCTGCCGGTCCCAGGGCCCCGGGTCCCCCGGAGCGGGTTTGTTCCTCACCTCAGGCCCGTGCGTGAGTGGGGACGTCTGGACACAGGGCAGCCCTGGCCAGCTCCCCCTCCCCAGTGTCATGTTCTCCTCCCTCTGTGGGTTGACAGAGGGGCAGGCCCAGGGGAGGGCAGGATATTTAGGAGGATATAGTAATATAAAATAATTGCAAAACATTGTTGGGAATATTTCCAAAAAAATTAATAAAATAGAGAAAATAAATCAGGGTACGTGGTGGTAAAAAATGTTGACATCTGTTGAGTGACTTTAAATACATGTTTAAAATGGATAAAATAACTTGACATATCTCCCCAGGCCCTGTTTAAATACTATGACTTATTTTCCAATTACACTGACAATCCCTGAGTGTGGAGTTGGGGAAAAATCCCCAGTTCACATCCACAAATAGACAGATGTCGGCACCACCATCATGTTAGTGCCAGAGCCATGAAGGGGTCAACAGTGTCCCTGACAAGTTATTGAATTTCCACCTGACTTACATTTGTCATCATGTTCAGGAGAAAAGGCATAACATTCTGAATTGAACAGTAAGTGTAATATTTAATTCCCTCTGGAATGTCTTCATCACCATCCAATTCTATTAAATGCTGTGATTTTATTCAGCGCCCAGAACACACTGAGTGTGCTGTTGCTCATCCAGGTGTGCGGCAAAAATGGTCACATCTCCCACAATTCAATCTTCTAATATGGTCAAAGTGTTAAAAATTAGTATCTTTGACCATCGTAAATTACAAGAGAATGTGTTTTCTCTCAACGAGTCTCACCCATGCTGACAGGGTAGTGGGACATTATGAATTGGGCCCCGTCCACATTAGTTGTCATGATTTACAAAGTGAATAGTGTAACTATGGCGCGTTCTCCTGTCTAAAATGAAGCTTGATCTGAAAACTCTCAATGTGAGCGGATTCTCCCCTGCAAATGGCTGGGGACAGATACCTGCCGTCTGGGGGGGAAGTTCCCACTGCCGTGTCAAGTCTCTTTCCTAAGATTGTCCCCATGGCAGGACAGAGGGCGTCCCGGCCTCTCACTCCATGGTTGGGCCTCGTGGGGAGCCTCTGAGCACTCATAGCATGTTGCAGCCAGTCCTGTGCTGCCTCATGGATAGAGCAGGGCCTCAGGGCTGGGCTATTTGAGCTCTGGAGCTGGTGTCCATGGGTTGGAATCTGTACAAGATCCATCCATCAAGTGACTTTACTCCAGAGGGATAAGCACCCATTTTCAGGACAGGGTCTTAATTAGTGTCGTCCTGTGGCATATCCCAGTGATAACTGGTGTCTGAGTGTGTCAGGGACAATTTTGCTGTTGGATTCCTCTGTGAAATGAATGTAACTTATTCTGTTCTCCAGGCCCCATCCCCTCCCCTGACCACCACGGGGACCAGGATGGCCCCATCATCAGAAACAGGACAAGCCACATCCACAGGGAGCAGGAAAGTTGCCCCCACCCCATTGGGACCGGGAGGCACTGGCAGAGCGGGAGGGGCAGAGTGGGGTACAGGACGAGCAGGACAACTGCAGACCTGCAGACCTGGACCTGGAAGAGATGGGCTGAAGCTGGACCCCGAAGAGTGAGTTGTTGGCAGTGCAACAAGATCCCTGTCGTGTGGCTCCTGCCGGCCTCTCTAGTGCCTGAGAGTCTGACTTGCTGCTGACGTCGCCTGGACATTGCCTTCACATGGACAATCTAGGCCCGGGTGTGGGCAGGGTGGACATGGCTGGGCTGGGGTCCCCTGGGGTTTGGAGTGGATCCGTGGCCAGTCGCATAGGGGAGGACAGGGCTCAGGGGACACTGAGGAACCTGCATGCGAGGAGCCTCCTCCAGACAGTGACTGGCGGGAATCACTCTCTGGCGTGGGAGCCAACCGCACAGTGGTAGGCACAGATCTGGCCACGCCTGTGGTAGCTGCACGAACCGAAAGGATGGATACGAAGTGACTCAAGTCTGTTTCCTCACCTGATGTGAAGTGACCCCTTCATTTGTGGTCCCGGGGGTGCCTGCGCGACAGGAGGACACACATGACAAGTCCTGGAACGTCCCAGATGCATGTTTGTCTTTGACTGAAATGCAGATATTTATGCCCAAAGGGCTCTGTGAGGTGACACTGTCCTGAGGGCAGTGCGGGGCGGGAGCATGTCCTGTGGCTTCGCTCAGGGCCCAGGGCTGGCAAAGGTCGGGGTGAGGGACATGCGCTGCCCAGGGGTGTCTGGCCCTGGCCACAGACGTGATGGCACCTGGCGCTTCTCCCAACTCAGGGATCCCCGCGGGTGCCTTTAGGGGGACAGACACCGTGGCCCTGTCCGCCTACCAGTGATCCCTCATGGCCCCCCCTCGTCCTCATGGTCGACACATGACCGCCCCTGGGGGATCCTGCCTCTGGGAACTGTGAACCCTGATGCTCTGAACCCCTGCACTGCCCGGGAGACAGCTCAGCCTTTCCCCTGCTCTGCCTGCATGGTAGGGGCAGGCGGGGTCAGCGCCAGACAGGGTGTCATTTTGGCCTCAGGGAGAAGGTGGTGGGGGGCTGGAGGGGCTGGGGTGCTGCTCACATGGGTTGCGGGGGATCCCGCGTCCTCACTTAAACCCTTCTGGTTGAAACTCCTCAGCCCATGAAGAGAATGGTTAATCCTTCCTGCTCACCCCGGCTGAGAAAAGCTTCTCAGCCCAGGAGCACATTCCCCACATTCAATCTCTCTGGACTCAGACTCGAGTCTGTCTACCGTGTGGACCCTGAGTCCAGCACACGCTGAGGGAAGGGGACATGGTGGAAAGTGTGGGCTGAGTGTGAGTAGGACCTGAACAAATACATCCATTGGGGGCTCAGGACGGGCCAGCGAGCTTGGAGCAGAGTCTGGAGCCTGAATCCACCTGCCCGTGACTCTGCAGTCACCAGGTGACCTCCTTAGAGACTGTCCACCTAGGCCTCGGCCCGTGTCTGGACTGGGGTGCTGCTCCCTGTTGTGGTGGGGACACATGTGTGTGTATTATCACTCGCCATTGTAGGAGGCGTGGCGTGCACATGGCCTCTCCCCACGCAAGGCCTGTGCTCACAGCTTTTTCTTAGGCCCAGGAGCACTCTAGTGTGGGGAAGTGGTACTTGTTTATTACCCTTGGGGTTCCCTGTCCTTGAATTGTGGAGGCAGGAGGGTGTTCACATGGGTGTTCTGTGGAGTGTGAGGGGGGCATCACTCACACAGAAGGGAAGCAATGGAACCCCAAAATGACAGCAAAAGCATGACAAATGTCAATTATTACCATGACCCCACACCACCCCACTCGGGAGGACAAATCCTCTTCTCAACAGAGTCTAGAGGTTTCGCTCAAAGCCAAGACAAAAAGTGTGTAAAGGCCATGGCCCAAGAGTGATGGAGGCCCAGTGGGGAGACACCTGCCATCAGGGTCTTTCATGGAAAGATGAGTAACTTGGGGGACTTCCCCATACAGATTTTACTCTGAAATCTCAATGGACTCGGTCTGGTTATTAACATGCATGTTATAAGAGAAATATTGTCTGACTGAGTCTGTTCTGATCCGTCAGGCATGTTTGGAGACACTGTGTCCCACTTAGGAAATCTCAATAGACTCGGTCTGCGGTTAACGTGCATTTTAAAGAATTTTAAAAAAACATTCTCAAATGTCAACAAACATACATGTTTTAAAAGAAATATTGTCTGCACTGACTCTGTTATGATCCCTCAGGCGTGTTTGGAGACATTGTGTCCTGCTGCAGAGAGGACGGTTGAGGGAGTTGCCTCCCCCAGCTCATGTTCTCAGGGTGGTTGATCAGCTGTGAGGCCCCGGCGTTTACAGCACAGAAGCTGCCAGAGAATAAAAATTTACATATATTGCAGTACCTTACTTTACATGATGTAGAAAGTGACATAATCCCCCACGTACCAGAAAGTGGAGAACAAGACCTGGTACAGGACATCCACAAACAACCTTGTGAACCCCTCAAATGGGAAACCCTAAAAATTAACACAAGAGCAACAAGTGTCTTAAAAATTATAAAACTCAATAGACGAAACATAGTTCTTCAAAAATAACTCACGTTAAAAAATCAGACTCTGGAGGTGCTGTAATCAGATCAGACGCCATATAAATGAACATCAAGTAAAGGTTCAATCACAGATGAAGATTCTTTCGGAAACTTTCTCCCGTCTCCCAGAGATTCATGTCAAGTGTAATTTCTACTTGACCTTTGAACAGAAACATGAATGTCTCTCAGAGGAAGTTGCCCCATCAGGAATCGGGGCTGTGTGGCACATGCAGATGACTCCCCTCCCTCCACAGGGATGGGCCTCAGGGGAGACACACACAGGCTGTGGAAACCGAGCCCCAGGACTGTGGTCCTGTGACCGTGTGCTCCTGAGGATAGACCCCTTATCACTGCTGGATTTCATGAAAATGTAGGGGATGTGTGAGTTCTAGAACATGCTTTCACATACCAGCTGTAACATTTAAAGAACAAGAATTCACATTATGTATGTCCCATGGATGGGTGTTTTGGAAATGGCAGCATTAGTTTAGGAAATAGAAATTTGAAGACTAGAACAATGTTAAAATTTGCACAGGGAATCTGTAATAAAATGTCTTATTTTACTTTAAAATGGTGACATAATAGTTTCAGGAAAATCTAAATAACTGCTGGGTTCAAAAATGTAGATGGTGCAATAAATTAATGCAAGCAATGATATCTCACATACTGGTGTACTGGCCCTTCATCAGTCTCCCCACAGCCGACTTCAAGGCCTGGTTCCTCAGACTGTAGATGACGGGATTAAAGGTGGGGGGCACCACCGTGTAGAACATAGAAATGACCAGGTCAGACATGGACAGAGTCACTGAAGTCGGCTTCAGATAAGCAAAGCATCCAGTAAAGAAAAACAGCACCACAACCAGCAGGTGGGGAAGGTAGGTGGAGAAGGATTTGGCCTTCTCTTCTGTGGATGGGATCTTCCTGACAGCAGAGAAGATGTAGACATAGGAAATGATGATGAAAATGAAACAGCAGATACCCCAGACCACACTAATGAAAATGCAGACAAGTTTGTTCATTAAATCTCCAGAGCAGGAAATAGCCAATAACTGGGGGATGTCACAGAAGAACTGATGGACCACGTTGGACCCACAGTAGGACAAGGAGAAGGTTCCTGCTGTGAACATTACAGCATAGAGACCCCCACCCAGCAAGGACACAGCTGTCAGCTGCACACACCTGTCCCTGCTCATGATGACCTCATAGTGCAGGGGGTGGCAGATGGTAGCATATCGGTCAAGGCTCATCACCGTGAGCAGGTGAAGCTCTGTAGCTGCTGACATAACCATCATGAAGACCTGGAGGACACAGCCCGGGAAGGAGATGGAGCTGCTGTGCCTCAGAGTGTTGGCAATGGACTTGGGGACCATGGCTGAGATGAGGCAGAGTTCCGTGAGGGACAGACCACTCAGGAAGAAGTACATGGGGGTGTGGAGGTGCCAGTCCAGGGTGGTGATGAGGACGATGAGCCCGCTCCCCAGCAGGGTGCACAGGTAGACCAGGGAGAAGAGCAGCGGGTGCAAGAAGCCCATGGTCCCCTGGGTCGGGAACGCTAAGAGAATGAATTCTGTCATGGCTGTGAGATTCATCACCCCTGAAGCCATCATCTGCATAAAAAAAAAAGAGGAAGAAAATATTGTCAAATCTTGCATAATTGAACATAAGTGCATTAGTAGCATAGGATAATGATTCAATCTATTTAGCCATTAATCACTCCTTCTACATCCCACCGAGTCTAGTACCCTCATCTGCCTGTGCTGCTGTGTTCAAACTTTCATTTCCATCTCCTGTGAGGTGCATTATCACACTGTCCAAACATGACCTGAAAATTGGTGAAGGCTTGAAGATTTCAATTGACCCTATAGAACTTTAAGAATTACAATCTCAATCCTCTCAACAAACCCGACTGACTGTCCCTCCCGACTGTCCCAGGCCCGTAGCTCCCCTGCCCAGGCCCCAGTGTCCCCGCCCAGCACACCTCCCAGAGGTTGTCCAGGGCACAGCCCCAGAGGACACCTGACCATGCCCAGCCCCTCCCCACCCTGGAGAGCCTGTCCCTGCTCCTCCAGCACAACCCTAGTATGGGGAGGCCCCACAGTGACGGGTGTGCAGGGAGATGGGGTGTGTGGGTCCCTATTTTCCTGCTCCCCAGGACCTGACACTGTCCTGGAACTGAATGAATGATCTGGGCTCGGCTTCCCCGTGTGGTGTGTCCTAACGTCTCCTCTATCAGATTCGTGCTCCTGTGGCCTCACTGCTGCCTCCTGCTCCGTCCCCTCGTCTCCTCATCTCCCTACCCCTGATGCCCCACATCTGAGGACCCAGAGACCACGTTTCCCGCAAAGTCTCCTCCTGGGTCACACCACACCTCCCTCCTTCAGGATGGGCTCGTCCTCTCCGGGTCCCTCCCGGCCCCTCTGTCCCCCTCAGACTGCACATCTGTGGGTATTGCTGTCCCTGCTGGTACCAGGGCCCCAGGTCCCCCGTGTGTGGCTTTGTTCCTCCCCCAGGCCCATGCGTGAGTGGGTTTGTCTGGACGCGGGGTAGCCCTGCCCTCTCTCCTCCCCCTCCCCAAGCTCATTCCCTCCCCCTTCTGTGGGGTGACTGAGGGGCAGGCCCTGGGGATGCAGGATTTTTAGGAAAATATGGTAATATAAAATAATTCAACACATTGGTGGGAATAATTCCCGAAATTTAATAAAAACAAGGAAATAAAGTAAGGTAATTAGTTGTTAATAATGTTGACATCTGTTGAGTGATTTATGTACAAATTTAAAATGATAAAATAACATTTGACATCTATCTCCTCCAGGCTCTGTTTAAATATTGTGACTTTATTTTACAATATTACCAACAATCCTGAGTATGGAGTTGGGGAAAATCCCAAGTTCAAGTCCATAAATAGTCACACATCCCTGCCAGCCTCACTTTCGTGTCAGAGCCATTAAGTAGTCAACATGTTGCTGTAAATGTTACTGAGTATCTACTTGACTCTTGTCTGTCATGATGTTTAGGACAGAAATACTTAACATTTTGAATTTAACAATAAGTATATTTTTTTAATTTCCTTTAGCATTTCTTCATTAGAGTCTAATTGTGTTAATTGTTGTGTTTTTGTTTAGTATCCAAAACACACTGATTGTGCTGATGCTAAAATCCTAGGTATTAACATTAAACATCACATCTCTCATAAATCAATTTTTTTTAATATGATCAATGTGTTAAGTCAGTATCGTTGACCATCCTAAATTAAAAAAGAATGTTTTCTCTCATTGAGTCTCGCCCAGGCTGACACGGCAGTGGGACATTGAGCTACGTGGGCACCTTCAGCATTAGTTGTCATGATTTAGAAAACGAATAGTTTACGTAGGCACATTCTCAAGTCTAGAATTAAGCTTGAATTTGAAAACTTTCAAGAGTGAGTGGATTCTCCCCTGCAAACGGCTGGGGGCAGATACCTGCAGTCTGGGGGGAGGTTTCCGGTGCCATGTCCTGTCTCTCTCCTGAGGTTGTCCCCATGGCATGGACAGAGGGCGTCCAGCCTCTCACTCCATGGTCGGGGCTCGTGGGGCTGCCTCTGAGCACTCACAGGATGTTCCACCCGTCCTGTGCCGCCTCATGGACAGAGCAGGGCCTCAGGGCTGGAATATTTGAGCTCTGGAGCTGGTGTCCACGTGTTGGACACTGTCGAGATTCCAGCCCTCAGGGACCTTCCTCCAGAGGGAAAGTGTGTGTTTACTTGACTGTGTTAATTGGAGGGTCCTGCAGTGCGTCTCAGCGAGTAATTATCACACTCGGTGTGTAGATGTGATGTGTCCGGCTCATGCCTCTATGGAAGTGAATAGACAAATCCTCACATCCAGGTTCCATTCCCCACCTGTCGTGTCCACCGTGGTGGGCACCATCAGTCATAACATTGCCTTGAGACCCTGTCTAGACAGCTGGACAGTCTGCCGTCACCCGCCATGTGCCCTTCACGGAGAGGCCCTGGGGATGGGTGTGAGGGCGGATGTATAAAGGCCTGAGGCTGGAGGGAAGGGACATGGAAAGAGTCAGGAGGGAGCCCAGAGAGGGGGAGTGGGGCGGAAAGACAGTGGATGTCCAGCAGAAGTGAGTGACCACGGGGGTCACCAGCCCTGTGGGAAGAGAAACTTTACTCGTCTCTGAAATTGTGTATCCTGCAGTTCTTTTCCACCATAGCACCTGTCCCTGCACTTACATTAGAATATTCCTTTTGTTGGGATAATTTGTTTTTACCCTTAACAAAATGGAATAGAATATTAGGGTTTCTGCACATGGTATCATATCCTTAGGTTTGCTGCATGATGATGGTGTCGTCACACATGGAAAACAGGTGTTTATCTGCTTGAGTTTACTCTTCTGTAGGGGGTAGGGCAGGACCTGCTTCACTCTGCTGCCTGTGTCTGTCTGCTTCTCCCAGCATCTTCTCCTCACTTTCCTGCTCCAGTGCCTGCTCTGGCTCCTCTTTTCGGAGGGTCACTGTCCATCCTGATGAGTGTGGGTTCCTGGGCCCTCGTTATATTCCAAGGGTCTCTGTCTGCTTTTGTCCCAGTGCCATGCTGCTTTTACTATTAGAGCTTTAATGTATAGACTTGAGTCTGGAATGTGCTGCTTCCATCCTTCTTCATTTTGTCAGGATAATTTTGGGTTCTGTTCTTTTGTGGTTCTATATATATTTAAATTTTATTTGTTTCATATCTGTGAAGAATACCATCAAAATGTTCATTTGGATTGCATTGAATATGTAAATTGCTTTGGGTCTGATGGATATTTTGTAATGCTGATTCTTCAATCCATGAGGATGGGTTATCTTTCCATTTTTGGGTGTTTCCTATTTATTTTAAGAATGTCTTACAATTTTCAATCTTTAGGTTTACTCCTAGTTACTTAATTTTGTGATTACATATAGGATTGCTTTCTCAACTTCTCTTCTTCATATTTTAATTTATTTTTTTTGGAGTTTCTAGAGTTCTCAATGTATAATAACATGTTGTCCAACAATTTTAAATGTCTAAATTCAAATAAACTTGAGGTATTTAATGTTTCATTCACTTACATATTTTAATTATGCTATACTTGACTTGAATAACCCCAGTGAATGTTTATAATGCTCTTAGTCAGGTTCTTAATTCAATACATATATTGGATTCTTATTGTATCCCAAAACTATATACCTGTAAGCATAACAGTACCAAGAATTAATATGAGGAAAGTCATTTATTGGCAGAAAAGTTAAAATTGCCTGTCACTTAAAGGAGAGTATGAGGTTGTCATCCCAGACTTTCAAAGATGGAGATGTTGCCATTTTCTAACCGTTCCTGGCTGCCTCCTTATTTAGTTTGTGCCAACATGGGTCTCACCTGGGCTGGAGGCAAGGTAGGCCTGACTAGCGGCCTCGCAAGGTGAACTCTGTGAGAATGACTTAAATGTCTGACATCCAATTGGAACTATATTTTCATCATGAAATATTTTGGCATGAAATTTTCAAATGTGGGACGTCACAGACGGGAAAGTGAAGGTGGATGCAGTCAGCGGAGAGGAGCTGAGGCCAGACAGAAAGTGACATTCATGGGGGCATTTCGCTTCCCAAATTGAAATCTCCTTCAAATTATTTATTGTCTTTACTTGTACACTGAATGATAATATTATTGTATTGTACGTCAATCTGATTATTTTTTTCATTTCAACATTTTGTAAAAAATACAGACATTCTAGGTACAATTCCTCTTGATAACCTGCCCGGCAAGGGCATTGTGCTGTCATCCCACCCACTAGAGTGATGAAATAAATGGGGACAACACTCCTGTAAAGTGTGGGGTGAGGTCATGGATGGCATCCCTAACACATTTCAGGAAATATTAGATATGAGGTTGGCTACTAGCTATTAAATTGTTTAGAGCATCATAACTTGCTAAGTTCTTTTATAGCTTCTCCAAAATTCCCACCCAATGTATTTTTGTAATTTTTTTTAGGAATTACAGTGCACATGAACTTAAATTTCTTATAAAATTTATAAATAAATTTCTTATTTCTGGTGTCCACCGTGTGTTGAGTGTGGTTATTGTAAATGCCAGCAGCACCCACCCACCAGAGCTTCCAGGAGTGTCTCCACCACGTCACATGTGTGGAACTTCGTCCACAGAAGGTTGTGACTACTCAGATCCCAACTTGGACCAAAGGCCTTATTTATGCTGTGAAGGCCCCACTCACCAAGAAAAGGGGCCTCCATCCTTCCCGAGTTCCCTGACCATGTGACTGAGAATGTCAGTGACATGAAAGGGGAAGCCGCCTTAGAGACTGGAGATACCTCCCAGCAAGAGAACTTCTGCTGACTCCTGAGATGAAACCAAACCATCGCCTCTCTCAGCCGGGAGCACAGAAATGGAGACCAGCAAAGAATGTCTGGAAGTACCCTCCAGTACACACGGAATATCACAGTTACCTAAGTGTTAAAAAGAGGAACAATCAATGCTAATAGAGTATATGAGCAGCAGACTGTATGAAGTCATCATAAATGTAATTAAAAAATGAACACATATTTTTAAATTTTACAATGAAATTATATGAACTTAGAAAAACATAAGGGCCAGCACTATGTGAAATTTTAAAATATGTCTCTCATAATGGAGTCATGAAGTCATCTTCCCTATCACATTTTGGTGTGTCTCCCCTTCATCAGTCTCCCCACAGCCGTCTTCATGGCTTGGTTCCTCAGACTGTAGATGACGGGATTCAAGGTGGGGGGCACCACCGTGCACAACATAGAAATGACCAGGTCAGACATGGACGGGGTCCCTGAGGTCGGCTTGAGATAAGCAAAGCATCGAGTGGAGAGAAACAGCACCACAACCAGCAGGTGGGTAAGGCAGGTGGAGTAGGCATTGGCCTTTCTTTCTGTGGATGGGATCTTCCAGACAGCAGAGAAGATGTGGGAATAGGAAATGATGATGAAAATTAAACTACAGAAATTCAACATCACACAGATAGCAATATGGACAAGTTCATTTGAATATTGACTTCCCTGCGCAGGAAATAGCCAATAACAGGGGGACATCACAGAAGAACTTGTGGATCACGTTGGACCCACAGTAGGACAAGGAGAAGGTTCCAGCTGTGTGCCTCACAACATAGAGACCCCCACCCAGCCAAGACACAGCTGTCAGCTGCACACACCTGCCCCTGCTCATGAGGACGCCATAGTGCATTGGGGGGCAGATGGCAGCATAGTGGTCAAGGCTCATAATTGTGAGTAGCTCTGTACCTGCTGACATAACCATCATGAAGACCTGGAGGACACAGCCCGGGAAGGAGACGGAGCTGCTGTGCCTCAGAGAGCTGGCAATGGAATTGGGGACCGTCGCTGAGATGAGGCAGAGGTCCGTGAGGGACAGATTCCTCAGGAAGAACTACACGGGGGTGTGGAGGTGCCGGTCCAGGGTGGTGATGAGAACTATTAGCCCGTTCCCCAGCAGGGCGCACAGGTAGACCAGGGAGAAGAGCAGCAGGTGCAGGAAGGCCATGGTCCCCTGGGTGGGGAACCCTAGGAGGATGAAATATGTCATGGCTGTGAGATTGGTCAACCCTGGAGCCATCACTGCATGAATGTCTTGTGGAATAAAATGCCGTGATTGTCAGCCAGTGCTGACCTGCAGATTCTCTCTGCAGGTGACCAGCACTGGCCTTCCCCACTGACCTCTCCCCGTGCTCTGTCCAGCGTCCCCCCGCAGGGATCTCAGCTCCTGCTCTTCTTGACCTCTCAGCTTGTGAACGACAGTTTCCGCCACTGTCCACGCAGCCTGTGGGAGATGCTGAAGGGCAGAAATTTCAACTGACCTCAGCCCCCTGAGCAGTCTCTTCCCATCTCCCTATGTCCCGTGCATGGGCACCCCTGAAACCCTGAGCCCGGCCCTCCTCTGCCATCCCCAGGCCCCAGTCCATGCACCTTTCAGGAGTGGGACCCCCAAGAACCCTCAGGAACACAAACTGTCAAGGACACCCCAAATCTAGCCTGTGGGGTCTCAGCCACAGTCCCTGCAAAACACTGGCCAGTCGCAGCTCCAGGCGCACATTGTGGACCTAGTGGACACTGATGGCCCCGAGTTGGTTCCTGGTCAGCACCCACATCGTTCATCAGGGCAGTGGGTGGGGAGTCCCCGCCCTGTGTCTCCATGTGATGACCATCTGGCCCTCGCCCCTGCTCGTATGCGCTGAGAGGGTGACCTCCCATCCTCCCCTCCCAGTCATTATCCTTCCCCTGCCCTCGCCCCAGGAGCTGAGGTGGTTTCTCCTCTAGCTGTTTCCTCAGGTCTCAGCCGCAGCCGCGGTCAGGGCGGGAGGGATGGTCTACCCTATGGTGACAGCCACACGCTCGGGGCTCCCAAGCCTGGGACACTCTACTCGTCCCCAACAACACACCAACAGACAGACCCACCGTGGGCTCTGCGAGTTCCCCCTCCCGCGCCCTGGCATGACGCATCCTCGCGCACTGCAGGGAAATCTGTTGCAGGTGGGGAAGGGCCGTGTGGAGGCGGGAGGGGGAGGGAAGGAGGAAAACCAGGACGAAATCCCTCAAAAGCGAGCTGGGGAAGCACCTGTGTGTTCTGACAGGGGAATTATTTTGTTTGAAAAGGCTGTTTTCCTCAGCGCCTGGAAATGGAACAACATGTGATCAGGCGTGTCTGACGGAGGCGGGTGATGATCTTACAATGGGGGTCAGGACGCTGCGGCGCTGTCCGGCGTGTCCTCGTGGTGGTTTTGCTTCGGGCTCTGATACCACAGAGTGGGGGACCCTCTCCCGTGTGGTCTCCCCGAGTCCTCACAGGCCCCCCAGGTCAGGGTCACACACAACAAACCAGCTTGTGTGCTGGCACGCTGGGACCGTCCCCTGCACACGTAGGAGGGAAGGCAGAGGCTAGAGCAAGAGTGAGGGACCCGCCCTGACGAGCAGTCACAGAAGCTGCAGCCCCTAAAACTGACAGTGATTCTGGAGATTCTTGCAGACAATGAGGGGAGGGCCTCGACCCCACCCACGGGCCTGTCAATGAAGTAGATGCCCCCGCGCCTCTATTCCGGCGGACACATGGCCCCGCCAGGGATGCAGGTTCACTGGCCCTGGTCCCGTTTCTGCCCTGGTGTCCTGCACCTCAGGGACACAGGGGGCGCCCCATCACGTGGGCCCGTGGGCTGTGGCTGGCAACACCCAGGGGTCCACGGGCATGGGCAGAGGACAGGGAGGGGTCAGCACGGGGGACCCCAGGGATCAAGATCAAATCCCCACGTCCCAGGGAGGTAGCCTGCGCAGGCAGAGCCCACAGCAATAGTCCGCTGACCAGGCTGGACAGCACCAAATGCCAGGCCAGACATGGCTGGGCCATGGAGAGTTCTCAAGGAGGCCAGACACAGATGCCAGTCCCCAGGGAGCAGGCAGGTGACCACCTGGCCCCGTGGGCGGTGCCAAGGCACCAGTGTTCCAGCTCTTGGGGTGTTGGCGCCCACCACCTGCAAACAGCCGACAGAGACTGGGCTGAGGCCCAGGCACTCTTCGCAGGAGATGCTAGAGGCAGGGCCTTAGGCAGGTGAGCAGCGGGGTCTCTGTGCAAGTCTCCAGGGATCTTCAAGTCTATGGAGGTCCTGAAGCCGTGACGACTCTGTCTGAGGAGAATGTGCAGCCATCAGCTCATGCTTCTCTTCTGAGGCCACCACATGCGTCCTCTTCTGAGGCTAATTTATCAGTCCAGGTTGCGCCTGCACTGCTTACATCCTCTCCTGGGAATGGTGTGGAGACGTCTTCAGACACTAACAACAGGACAACCACAGGTTGGACCAACCTCATCCGGGTATTTGTCCCAGATGCGCAGACTTTGCAGTGCAGACCATGCACACGTGTGTTCCCAGCAGCACAGTCCACTGTTGCTGGCCATGGCCCCAACGCAAGTGCCGGGGACAGAGGAGTGAACATATATGTGCTCATTCCACACTCCATGGAACACCACACGACTATTAAGAGGTGAACTAGTGTCCTTAGGCACCAAAGGTGGACGTTGGAGAGTGTATGCTAGTGAGATAAGTCAAAAAGTGAAAGACATTGGCTGGTCTCACCCATCTGTGGATTAAAATATAAAAGTCAACAATTAAAAAATTATAGTGGCAAACAGCAAAAGGAAATGTTGGACTGAGTGCAAAAATTTGCTCATTACCAGACAGAACAGGGGAGGAGAGCAGAAGTGTGGATGGAGGGGCCGGGCACTGAAGGGCATTTAGTAGATTCTGAGTGGACACCGATGCATGTGGGGGACTAAACAGTGACCCACAATGAAAACAGTAAAAAGTGAAAATGAGTGACCTCCTTGATAAGAAAAATAACAAGTTAACATGATGTTGTGATGAAACACTCATGGAAAGATCCTCACAGACACTCACTGGATTTGTTCAAGGAATAACAGAAAATGCATCAACAGGAATCTGACCAGGGAATGACATCATATCCCAAGGGGATAGGGACTGTGCTCTCATGTTTATTTTTTTTAAGATTTATTTATTTATAGAAGAACTGGGGTACACACAAAGGCACGGGAGGATGAGAGAATTCACCACAGACAGAGTGGGGAGCAGAACAGGCAGAAGGACTGAAGACACTGCGGTGGGGAGTAGCAGGCGAGACAGGAGAGGTCTGCCGTGCCATGTGGGTAGCTCCCTGGCTGGCTGGGGATCAAACTTGTGCTGCAGAGGCTGTGCACAGCTTCACAGCACAGCACTCAACCCACTGCGCCACCAGGGAGGCCGTGTGCTGTCATGCTTTCACTGAAATGAATATTACTTTGAGTGGTTTTCTAGCACAGGTTTCATTCTGAAATTTGAATGGACGAGTCATGTCTTGTGATTAATTACATTTTGTTATCACAAATAGTTTCATGGACAAAATGTGCTCATTGGTCAGGAGAGTGACCTGCTCCCGGAGAGGAGCAACATTGTCCCCAGCTCATGTTCTCACTGTTAGGGAAACAAGAAAGAGAACCTCTGTGACCACAGTGCAGATTTGTGGAATTATTTTGAAAAATCGCAAATAACACCAAGCATAAGTTTGCATAATGTTTTACATCATAAAAAAACAACACAGTTCCCAAGTGGAAGAAAAGTGAACTTAAGTGTAATCTACAAGACAGTGGAGAAGACCTGGTAGAGGATCAAGATACAATCTGGAAAAATAAGGGAACCTAAAAATCAACACAATGACAAGTTACAAAGTATAAACTTTTACGTAGAAATGTAGTTCTTCAAAAATAATACATATAACTTGACTTTTGAAAACACCACATCGAGGGGTGCAGTCACGTTGGCATCCAAACAGGCATCATAGAAATTAACGTTCCATCCATTCCAGGTTTCACTCATAGATTCCTACTAACCAAGGAAGCATCCATCTTTCCACCTCTGGCAGAGTCAAGTGTGGTTTCCCTTTGTCCTTTGAGCAGCAACAGGAAATTCTTCTAGAAGAAGACGCCCTTTGAGGAATCGTGAGGGACGTTGGTCCACTCAATCTCTCCGCTGCCATCAATGAGGACAAGGCCCTCAGTGGAGACACACGCAGGCTGTGGTTCCCGAGCCCCAGGACTGGGGCCCCGTAGCCATATGGTCCTGAGGACAGACCCCTTTACCACTGCTCACATTATGTAAATGTTGGTGAATGTGAGTTCTAGAACTTTCTTTCTACACCAAATACAAGTTTTGAACCACAAGCTGCATTCAGTTTATGAATATCACACAGGGAGGGCTTGGGGGAAGGATGCAGCAATTTAGGAAAACAGAGTATAGTGAGAATTATGAGATTATGAATTTGTGACAAGGGAATAATTCTAATGTAAGAAATCTATGCTTATAAATGACATGAAAGTGTTGGGGGGAAAAGCTGAATTAATGAGGGGTTATAATTGTAGATTGTGATATCTCACATCTTGGAGTTTAGGCCCTTCATCAGTCTCCCAACAGCCGACTTCATGGCTTGGTTCCTCAGACTGTATATGACGGGATTAAAGGTGGGGGGCACCACCGTGTAGAACATAGAAATGACCAGGTCAGACATGGACTGGGTCTCTGAGGTCGGCTTCAGATAATCAAATAATCCAGTGGAGAGAAACAGCACCACAACCAGCAGATGGGGAAGGCAGGTGGAGTAGACTTTGGCCTTACCTTCTGTGGATGAGATCTTCCTGACAGCAGAGAAGATGTGCACATAGGAAATGATGATGAATATGAAACAGCAGATACCCCAGACCACACTGATGAAAATGGGGACAATTTCGCTCATTAAATTTTCTGAGTAGGAAATAGCCAATAACTGGGGGACATCACAGAAGAACTGGTGGACCACCAGGTTAGACCCACAGTAGGACAAGGAGAAGGTTCCAGCTGTGTTCATCACAGACATGACACAACCACACAGCCAGGACACAGCTGTCAGCTGCACACACCTGTCCCTACTCATGATGACCTCATAGTGCAGGGGGTGGCAAATGGCAGCATAGCGGTCAATGCTCATCACCGTGAGGAGACTCATCTCTGTAGCTGCTGACATAACCAGCACAAAGACCTGGACCACACAGCCCGGAAAGGAGATGGAGCTGTTGTGCCTCAGAGAGCTGGCGATGGACTTGGGGACTGTGGCTGAGATGAGGCAGAGGTCCGTGAAGGACAGACTCCTCAAGAAGAAGTACATGGGGGTGTTGAGGTGCCGGTCCAGGGTGGTGATGAGGATGATGAGCCCGTTCCCCTGCAGGGCGCACAGATAGACCAGGGAGAAGAGCAGCGGGTGAAGGAAGCCCATGTTCCCCTGGGTGGGGAACCCCAGGAGGACAAATTCTGTCACAGCCGTGAGATTGGTCACCCCTGAAGCCATCATCTGTATAAAAGAAGAAAGAGCAACAGAATTTTAATTCTTCCAATATTGAAAATAAAATGGGTTATCAATACAAAATAACAACTGAATGTATTTTCTACATAATTATTCCTTACAATTCTATGTACACTAATATCTAATTCTGCTGTTTCATTCAACCCATTTATTACCACCTCATGTGAATATGTCATTATTACACTCTCCACATAAGTCCTGAAAATTGGTGAAAACTGAAAATTTCAACTGTCCCCTACAACACTTGAACAATTAGAATCTCATATCTGTCAAAAAAGTCAATAGACAAAGCTCCCCCACAACCCACCCAAGCCCTGCGGCTCCCAATCCTGCCCAGGCCCCAGCATCTCCGCCCAGCACACCTCCCAGAGGTTGTCCAGGGCACAGCCACAGAGGACACATGACCATGCCAAGCCCCTCCCCACCCTGGAGAGCCTGCCCCTGCTCCTCCAGCACAGCCCAGGTCTGGGGAGGTCCCACAGGGACAGGTGTGCAGGGAGATGGGGTGTGCGGGTCCCTGTTTTCCTGCTCCCCAAGACACGACACTGTCCTGGAACTGTATGATCTGGGGTCGGTGTCCCTGTGCCGCATGTCCTGACACCTTCTCTGTCATATTCCTGCCCCTGTGGCCTGACTGCTGCCTCCTTGTCTGTCCCCTCGTCCCCTCATCTCCGTGCCCCTGACTCCCCACAGCTGAGGACTCAGAGACCACGTTTCCCGCAGAGTCTCCTCCTGGGTCACATCCACACGTCCCTCCTGCAGGATGGTCTTGTCCACCCCCGGGTCCCTCCTGGCCCCTCTGTCCCCCCCAGACTCATGCACGTTGGTGCAGGGAGGAGGCCGCAACAGGGCTGAGCCGGATGGTCTGTGCGTGTGGCTCTCTCTGCCGGTCCCAGGGCCCCAGGTCCCCCGTGTGCAGGTTTGTTCCTCCCCCCAGGCCCGTGCGTGAGTGGGGACATCAGGACACGGGGCAGCCCTACCCTCTCTCCTCCGCCCTTTTCACCTCTCCCCCTTCTATACGGTGATGTGGACCAGTCCTGGTGAGGGAAGGAACTTTGGGAGAGTATAGTAATATAAAATAAATGCAGCACATTGGCGGAGATAACTCCCGAAATTTAATAAAAACAAGAAAGCAAATCAGGATTCATGGAGGTAAAGAAATGTATTATCTGGTTATTAAAAATGTTGACATCTGTTGTGTGACTTTAAATACCTATTTAAAATGGATAAAATAACTTGACATCTATCTCCTCCAGGCCCTGTTTATACTGTGACTTTATGTTACAATATTGCTAACAGTCCCCAAGTGAGGGCATTGGGGAAAAATCCCAAGTTCACGTCCATAATATTCATATGTCCATAAATATTCAGATGTCTCTGCCAGCCTCATGTTCATGTCAGAGCCATGGAGTGGTCAACATGTTGCTGTAAGAGTTACTGATTTTCTATTTGACTCATTTTTGTCATAATGTTTGGGACAAAAAGGCATAATGTTCCAAATTTAAACATCTAGTTTTATTATTTAATTTTGACAGGAATTTCTTCTTTACAATCTAATCCCACAGATTGTTGTGATTTTATTCAGTGCCCAGAACCCACTGAGTGCGCTGAAGCTACCCCTAAGGTCTGGAGCAATAATCGTCACATCTCCCATAACCAAAGCTTATGAACAATGTATTAAAAGTCAATACATTTGACCATCGTAAATTACAAGAGAATGTGTTTTCTCTCCCTGAGTCTCACCTAGGCTGACAGGGCAGTGGGACATGGCGACTTGGGCCCCGTCAGCATAAGTGTTGTGATTTACAAAATGAAAGTTTAGCACTTTCTCAAGTCTAAAAATGAAGCTTGAAATCTAAGTTTTCAAGTGTGAGTGGATGCTCCCCTGCAAATAACTGCAGTCTGGGGGGAAGTTCCCGCTCTCGTGTAGAGTCTCTGTCCTGAGGTTGTACCCATGGCAGGACAGAGGGTGTCCCGACCTCTCACTCCATGGTTGGGGCTCATGGGGAGCCTCTGAGCACTCACACGATGTTGCACCCCGTCATGCACCGCCTCATGGACAGAGCAGGGCCTCAGGGCTGGGTTATTTGAGCTCTGGAGCTGGTGTCCGCGTGTTGGACACTGTCCAAGATCCATCCATCAAGTGACTTTACTCCAGAGGGACAAGCGCCCTTGTTCAGGTCACTGTCTTAATTGGCTTCGTCCTGCGGCACATTCGGTGATAATTGGTGTCTGAGTGTGTCAGGGGCGATTTTGTTGGTGGTTTCCCATGTGGGGAGGAATGTAGTTCATCCTCTTCTCCCAGCCCCATCCCCTCCCCTGACCACTGTGGGGCCAGGGGTGGCCCCGTAGGCAGAGCCAGAACAAGCCCCATCCACAGGGAGCTGGCAAGTTACCACCTGCCCCTGTGAGCCCTCCCGGGGCCTGGCAGGTGGTGGATGGGGGTGAGGGCTGTGTGGAGCCGGAGCGGGAGGGAGGGAGGAAATGAAAAAAGAGCGAGGAGGGGTGAGGAGGGAGAAATTCCGCAGAAGTGAGAGAGAATGGCCGAGGTCTGGGTCTCCTGGGATGTGAATTTATTTATGTCTCTGAGAAATGTGACTAGTTTTTCTTTCTGAACCCATTTGTCGGCATTTGTTTGCATTTTTATTTTGTGATTCTGCAACCTTGGTCTCGTAGACAGTGCATGATTTAGGGGTGCAGACTAACATCTCTCATGCAGTCACCACAGCCCCCCAAGGCCACTGCCCCCCTTCTGTCCACATACTTTGCCCCCTGTTCTCCCCTCCCCGGTAGAAATAAGTAATCTCTGACTATGAAATCGAGGCTCCAGAAGCAGCTTGGAAGGAGGGAGCGTACTGCATGGGAGGTTTGGCTGTGGCCAGAACAGCCTCCTCTTACCTGCTTTTTCGCATATAAACTTTAAAACAGCATTTCCCACCGTAAAAGTTGAAACCGCTGCTTTTCCCATCAATAAGGAAAGGTGTATTTATATACCTTTAAGCACAGAGTCAGGGCATCTTTTGTTAGAGTTAATCTTTATTATTCTATATGGACATTTTAGCCAACATGGAAAAAAGTATCCCAATGTGGAAAAAACCTTAATCAGAAATTTCCTCCGCCTTGGCGTCCTGGCCGCTGCCTCCTGGCCAGGCCCTCTCTCCATTGTAGGTTGAGGGGCAATAGTAAGATGTGTGGATTGTTAATGAGAATTAATTGAGAGTGCCTTTACTTGTGGATAGAAGAATGCTAAAGAGAACACACAGCGACCGTGAAAAGCATCATGCAAAGATTTTTTTCATGGGGAAGATGTCGATGTCAGACTTCATCCATAGCATCTGCATTCTCCGTGGACAAATCAGGGCCTTCCTTTGGGCACACCGCCAGTCTAAGGAGGAGGAAATCGAGAACCTTCCCCTCAAAGTCAGTAAAGAAATTGACTTTGGGGATAAATGAATCTAGCAAAGAGGTGAAGGACTCAAAGAGGAAAACTTTCAAACACTGAAAAGGAATATTGGAACATAAAAAGAAGTGGAAGGACATCCCCAGCAGACAGGTCAGTAGGGTCAGTATTATCCAAAAGCCTCCTACCAAACACAAGTTCCAGAGCCAGCACCTTTCCAGTAGGAACCTCCATGGCATTCTTGAGAGAAATAGAACAAATATTGCTGAAATTCCTAGGGAATAACGAGAAACTCTCAAATAGCTGAAGCTCTCCAGACTAGAAGGGTGAGGAAGGGCAGCATTACTCTCCAGATGTCACGTGCAGCCACAAGCTGTCACAGGAAAGAACAGTGTGGCACGATGGAGGCAGTGGGGAAAGTCTCCTTCCTGCACACTTGGTGCATAGGTTCAAAGGGCAAATGGAAAACACACGGTCGGGATCTGACCTGGGAAGGGCGTGACGACGAGGTGGTGGGGACTGTGGTCCTGTCACCCCTGTGGTGCAGTGACACTTGGGAGCAGCCCAGAGCGGCTGCTCAGGCCATGCTGGGGAGAATCTACACGAGAGTGACTTCCGGGCCACGTGACCGGGACCTGGAATGGACTCGAGCTCGTGGCCACCAGGCCTTCTCCTTGCGAAGCTCACTCAGGGGCTGACGATGGTAGAGCCACCAGGAGAGTGCGGGGCACAGTGGCCTGCCCCGGAGAAAGGGCTTGAGGGGCAGAGCATCACCAGCTCTGTTCTCAGGGTTGGGGAAATGTGCGAGAACCTCGGCCGTGCAGGGCAGATGCCGCGGAGAGACAGGAGTCGGCAACACTGCCCTGCTCTTCTCACAGGATGTTTAAATAAGGAACGACACAGTCCCCAGCGCAGATGCACAGTGAGCGCCAGAGTTCTCTGCAGGACAGTCGGGAAGCAGACCTGCTGCACGTCGAGGGGCGACCTGGAACCTGAGGGGACCTGCCCGTGAGTCTGAGGACAGCCCACGGCTTCAAAGTCATAAATGTGAAAAACAGAAAGGTAGTTCTTCACAGTGATACATTCTCCTAAGAGCTATTTTATTTTCAAAAAAACTCCATCAAGGCAGTGGAGAGTCTCGATCGAAACAGGACGGATGGAAGTGAACACGCCTGGCAGCCACAGGCTTCAGTCGTCGATCTGATTCCTTAAGTATCACCTTCCGCCCATCTCTGGCAGATTCAGAAGGAGATTCCTTGTCTTTTGAACAGAAACATGAATGTGTCTTAGAGGAAGATGCTCCTGTAGGAATGGGGGGGAATCCCACTCCCCTGTCTCCCCTCCCCTCCACAGGGACGGGGCCCTCAGTCTCCACTGAGGCTGTGGGAACCGAGTGTCCAGATCCGGTTCCCGACACCGTGTGCTCCCGAGGACAGAACCCCTTCACCACCGCTTGGTTTCGGTAAACGTTGGTGATGTGTGAGTTCTAGAACATTCTTTCTATACCAAATACATGTTTTTAACCATGAGCTGGATTCAGTTTATGAACATCACACAGGGAGAGACTGGCAAAGGAATGCATTATTTTAGGAAACAGGAGCACATTCACAATATGAGAATATGAATTTGCAATGAAAGTAAAATACTAATGGGAAGGATCTTTACCTTGTGAATTAGGAATGTAGAGTTAGTGGGAAACTGAATAAATGCAGATGAATAATTGATGATGCCTTATTTGTTGGAGAATTGGCCCTTCATCAGTCTCCACACAGCCGACTTAATGGCTTGGTTCTTCAGACTGTATATGACAGGATTAAAGGTGGGGGGCACCACCGTGTAGAACATAGAAATGACCAGGTCAGACATGTTCGGAGTCTCTGAGGTCGGCTTCAGATAATCAAAGCATCTAGTGGAGATAAACAGCACCACAACCAGGAGGTGGGCAAGGCAGGTGGAGTAGACTTTGGCCTTCTCTTCATTGGATGGGACCTTCCTGACAGCAGAGAAGATGTGCACGTAGGAAATGACAATGAAAATAAAATAGCAGATACTCAACACCACACTGATGAGAATGGGGACACGTTCACTCATTAAATTTCCTGAACAAGAAATAGCCAATAACTGGGGGATGTCACAGAAGAACTGGTGGACCACATTGGACCCACAGTAGGACAAGGAGAAGGTACCAACTGTGTTCATCACAGCATAGAGACACCCACCCAGCCAGGACACAGCTGTCAGCTGCACACACCTGTCCCTGCTCATGAGGACCTCATAGTGCAGGGGGTGATAGATGGCAGCTTAGAGGTCAAGGCTCATCACCATGAGCAAGTAAAGCTATGTAGCTCCTGAAATATCCACCATAAAGACCTGGAGGACACAGCCTGGGAACGAGATGGAGCTGCTGTGCCTCAGAGAGTTGGCAATGGACTTGGGGACCGTGGCTGAGATGAGGCAGAGGTCCGAGAAGGACAGACTCCTCAGGAAGAAGTACAAGGGGATGTGGAGGTGCCGGTTCAGGGTGGTGATGAGGATGATGAGCCCGTTCCCTAGCAGAGCACACAGGTAGACCAGGGAGAAGAGCAGCAGGTGCAAGAAGCCGATGTTCCCCCTTGGTGGGGACCCCAGGAGGACGAATTCTGTCACGGCCGTGAGATTGATCAGTCCTGGAGCCGTTATCTGTATTGAGAAAAGTGAAGGGATGAAAATATAAAAATCATCCAAGATGGAATATATGGGTTATCATATTGGTAATAAATCAGTCTATTTTCTACTTAATTAGTCCTAACTCCTATTGAGTCAAAAATCATCATCTCTATAGACTTCATTATTCATCCCATATATTTCCACGTATGTGAATGTGTCATCATGATTTTATTTTTTTTAGGAATATACTGTATGTTTATTTTTTTTAATTAATAAATTTTATTTTTATAATCCCCATACAATTGCAATCACCCCATTCTGACCCCAATCCCTCCCCTCCCGCCCCCCAACCCCCAAAAAGTGTCTCTGGTTCATAGTTTTTGTTGATTTTGATTGTCACTTTCTTATAGTTATTCATTTTCCTGGTCCCTTATTTAAGTTTTCTAGATTCCTGCTATGAGTGAGACCATCCGGTATTTTTCTTTTTCTTTCTGGCTTATTTCACTGAGCATGATCCCTTCCAGCGCCATCCATGTTGCTGCAAATTGCATGTGTTTATCTTTTTTGAATGCTGAGTAATATTCCATGGTATATATGTACCACATCTTCTTGATCCAGTCATCTATTTTTGGGCATTTGGGCTGTTTCCAAAGCTTAGCTATTGTAAACAGTGCTGCTATAAACATAGGGGTGCAGGTGCTCTTTGGAATTGATGTTTCTGTGTCCTTTGGGTAAATACCTAGGAGAGGAATTGCTGGATCATATGGAAGCTCTATGTTTAGTAGGTCCAGAAATCTCCACACAGCTCTCCATAGTGGTTGGACCAGTTTGCACTCCCACCAACAGTGCAGAAGAGTTCCTTTTTCTCCACAACCTCACCAACACTTGTTGTTGCTAGTTTTTTTAATATGTGTCATTCTCACTGGTGTAAGATGGTATCTCATGGTAGTTTTGATTTGCATTTCCCTGATTGCAAGTGATGTTGAACATTTTTTCATATGCCTGTTGGCCATTAGCATTTCCTCTTCAGAGAAGTTTCTTTTTAGCTCCTCTGCCCATTTTTTGACTGGATTATTTTCTTTGTTGTTGTTGAGTCTCGTCAGCTCTTTGCAGATTTTTGTGATCAGTCCTTTATCATTAGTGTTGGGTGCAAAAATGTTCTCCCAGTTGGTGGGGTTTCTCTTTGTTTTTGTTATTGTCTCTTTTGCTGTGCAGAAGCTCTTTAATTTGATGTAGTCCCAGCTGTTTATCTTTGTCTTCACTATCACTGCTTTGGGTGATGTGTCTGTAAAGATGTCTTTGATATGCAAATCACGTAGTGTTTTGCCTATATTTCCTTCTATGTATTTTATGGTTTCAGGTCTTATGTCTAGTTCTTTAATCCATTTTGAGTTGATTTTTGTGTATGGTGTGAGGAAGTGGTCAAGCTTCATTCTTTTGCATGTAGCGACCCTGTTTTCCCAGCACCATTTATTGAACCAACTTTCTTTGCTCCAATGCATAGTCTTTGCTCCTTTGTCAAAGATTAGTTGACCATAAATCTGTGGGTTCATTTCTGGATTTTCTATTCGATTCCATTGGTCTGTGTGTCTGTCCTTGTTCCAATACCATGCAGTTTTGATGATTATGGCTTTGTAGTAGAGTTTGAAGTCTGGGAGTGTGATGCCTCCATTCCCTTCTTTTTTTTTCAGGAGAGCTTTGGCTATTCGGGGTTTTTTGTGATTCCATATGAATTTCATCAATAATTGTTCTATTTCTTTGAAGAATGACATTGAAATTTTGAGTGGAATAGCATTGAATCTGTATATTGATTTTGGTAGTATGGCCATTTTAATAATGTTTATTCTCCCAATCCAGGAGCAGAGGATGTTTTTCCATTTCTTTGTGTCTTCTTCTATTTTTTTAACAGTGTTTTATAGTTTTCTTTGTATAGGTCCTTTACCTCTTTTGTTAGATTTATTCCCAAATATTTGATTTTTTTGTTTCAATAATAAAAGGGATGGTTTTTTTGATTTCTTCTTTTTCAGATTTATTGTTTGTATATAGGAAGGCTACTGACTTTTGCGTGTTGATTTTGTATCCTGCCACTTTACTGAACTGATTGATGAGTTGAATTAGTTTTTCTGTGGAGTTTTTGGGGTTCTCCATGTATATTATCATATCATCTGCAAATAGTGATAGTTTGACTTCTTCTTTTCCTATTTGGATTCCTTGGATGTCTTTCTCTTGTCTTATTGCTCTGGCTAGGACTTCCAGTATTATATTGAAAAGCAGTGGTGAAAGTGGACATCCTTGTCTTGTTCCAGATCTTAATGGAATTGCTTTCAGCTTTTCACCATTGAGAATGATACTGGCTGTTGGCTTGTCATAGATGGCCTTTATGATGTTGAGGTACGTTCCTTGTATCCCAAGAATTTCAAGGACTTTTATCATGAATGGGTGTTGCACTTTGTTGAAAGCTTTCTCAGCATCTATTGATATTATCATATGGTTTTTATATTTCTTTTTGTTGATGTGTTGGATAACGTTGATTGATTTTCGGATGTTAAACCATCCTTGTGTCCCTGGAATGAATCCTACTTGGTTGTGGTGAATTACCTTATGGATACACTGTTGGATTCTGATAGCTAAAATTTTATTGAGGATTTTTGCATCAGTGTTCATTAGGGAGATTGGCCTATAGTTTTCTTTTTTTGTGTTGTCCTTGTTCGGTTTTGGTATTAGTGTAACGTTGGCTTCATAGAACGTGTTAGGTATTATACCTTCCTTCTCAATTTTTTGGAAGAGTTTGTGAAGGATAGGCACCAATTCGTCTCTGAATGTTTGGTAGAATTCATTTGTAAATCCATCAGGTCCTGGGCTTTTGTTTTTGGGGAGGTTTTTGATTACCATTTCAATTTTGCTAATTGTAATTGGTCTGTTTAGGTGTTCTATTTCTTCTTTATCTAGCTTTGGGTGATTGTAGAGTTGTAGGAATTTGTCCATCTCATCTAGATTGTTGAACTTGTTTCCATATAACTGTTCATAGTAGCTATTAATTATTCTTTTGATTTCTGCTGTGTCCGTTGTGATTTCTCCTCTTTCATTTATTATCCTATTTATGTGTGCTTTCTCCCTTTTTGCCCTTGTGAGCCTGGCTAGGGGTTTATCTATTTTATTTATTTTTTTCAAAGAACCAGCTCTTGGTTTCATTGATCTTTTGGATTGTTTTTTTTAGTTTCAATTTCATTTATTTCTGCTTTGGTTTTTATTATTTCTTTTCTTCTACTGGTTTTGGGGGTTTTTTTGTTGTTCTTTTTCTAGATATTTGAGCTTCGAGATTAGGTTCTTTCTTTGAGTTCTTTCTTGTTTCTTGATGTGAGCATCTATTGCTATATATTTTCCTCTTATTACTGCTTTTGCTGCATCCCATACATTTAGGAAATTGGTGTCCTCCTTGTCATTCAATTCAAAGAATTTTTTAATTTCTTCTTTTATCTCCTCGTTAGTCCAGTGGACTTCCAGTAGTGTGGGTTTCAATCTCCACGAGGTAGGAGAGTACCTTGCCTTCTTTTTATGGTTTATTTCTAGTTTGATGCCTTCATGGTCAGAAAAGATGGTTGGTATGATTTCAATCTTGGTGTATCTGTTGATGTTTGTCTTGTGCCCCAGTATATGATCGATCCTAGAGAATGATCCGTGTGCGCTTGAGAAAAATGTATACTCAGATTTTTTTGGGTTTAGTGTTCTATATATATCTGTTAAGCCCAAGCACTCTAGATCCTTATTTAGAGCTTTAGTGTCTTTACTTATTTTTTTGTCTTGTTGATCTATCCATTGTTGATAGTGGTGTGTTGAAGTCTCCCACTACATATGTGTTTTCTCTGATGTCTGTTTTCAGAGATGCCAATAGTTGTCTGATATATTTTGGTGCTCCTTCGTTTGGTGAATATATGTTAATGAGTGTTATTTCTTCTTGAAGTATTGTCCCCTTGATCATAATGTAATGACCACTGGGGTCTCTTTATATCTTTTTAAGTTTGAAATCTGTTTTATCTGATATGAGTATAGCTGTTCCTGCCTTCTTTTTTGGTCCATTTGCTTGTAGAATTGTTTTCCATCCTTTAACTTTGAGTCTATTTTTATCTTTTGCAGCTAAATGTGTTTCCTGGAGACAGCAAAAGGTTGGGTTTTGTTTCTTAATCCAGGCTGCAACTCTGTGTCTTTTTATTGGAGAGTTTAGTCCATTTACATTTAGAGTTAGTATTGATATGTTAGCATCTGCATTTGCCATTGTGTTCATCTTTCCTTTCATTTTATTTATTTATTATTTTAATAACTTTCTTTGGCCTTCTTTTGTTGTTATTCGTCCCTCTGAGGTTCTGGCTTTAGGACTCCTTGTAGTATTTTTTGGAGTGGGGGTTTATTCTTAATGAAATTCCAGAGTTTCTGTTTGTCTGGGAAGGTCCTTATTCTTTCTTAAAAGAGGAAGGAGAGCTTTGCGGGATAGAGTATTCTTGGTTGGCATCTGTTTTCTTGGAGTCTGTTGACTATGTCCCTCCACTCTCTCCTTGCCCGTAGTGTTTCTTCAGGAAGTCCGATGTCAGTCTGATTGGTTTCCCTTTGAATGTTATCTGTTTCTTCCCTCTTGTTAGTTTCATTATTTTTTCCTTGTCTTGGATTCTTGGGAGCTTTACTATTATGTGTCTTGCTGTATTTTTCCTTTCATCATGGAAGTTTGGTGTTCCTCTTGCTTCTTGTATATCAATTTTCAGCTCCTTCTTCGCGTTTGGGAAGTTCTCTTCAATTATATCCATGAATATTTTCTCTGTTCCTACATCTCTCTCCTCTCCTTCTTGGATTCCTATAACTCTTATATTTCCTTTCCTCATGGAGTCAGATAGTTCCTGAAGTCTTTCTTCGGTCTTTTTCCTTCGTACTTCTCCTTCCTTTTCTGTTTTAGTTCTTTTTATTTCTGTGTCTTCAAGATTACTTATTTGTTCTTCCATTTCATCTATTCTGCTTTCATTGCTTTTCCCAGAGTTCTTTAGCGTCTCCATTAATTCTTTGATCTCCTGTATTTCTTTTACTTCCCTCTTTAGGGACTCAATTTCATTCTTCTGATCATTAATTATTTTTCCCTTATCATTGTTTTCCTTTATGACTTCTGTCAGTTTTTTAATCACAGCAATTTTAAATTCTCTATCTGGAAGGCACAGAAGATCTTCCAAGTTACTGTCGTTGCAATCTGGTAGATGGTTTTCTTTTTGCGGTGTGTTTTTTTGCTGAGAAGTTGCTGGGTTGCATGTGGTTTTTCTACTCCCTACTGCCTGTTTTCTAATTTGCCGTATTCCTTGTGACACTGTGTTGCTGGTACTGGCCGGCATCTTGGGCGACCTTCCCAGCTCACCACTGGCTCCTCTGGGGAACTTCTGCTGGGTTCACAAGACTCCAGCAAAGAAAGGTCCCCGCTGCAAAATGGCGATTATGGAACGTGCTCCCCTGCACACCCGGTCTGCCCCAGCGGTGGGTGCTGCTCCCCTCTGGGCTGGAACTGCAGGCTAGAAGGCGCCCAGCATGGGCAAGCCTCCCAGCTTACCTCTGTCTCCTCGGTGAGCATTCTGCTGGGTTCACTCAGTCTCCAGCAAGAAAGGTCCCTGCTGCAAAATGGCGATTATGGAACGTGCTCCCCTGCATGCCTGGTCTGCCCCAGCAGTGGTTGCTGCTCCCCTCTGGGCTGGAACTGCAGGCTAGAAGGTGCCCAGCATGGGCAAGCCTCCCAGGTTACCTCTGTCTCCTCGGTGAGCCTTCTGCTGGGTTCACACAGTCTCCAGCAAGAAAGGTCCCTGCTCATCATGATTTTTTCTAAGTAAGTCCTGAAAAGTGGTGAAAACTGAAAAATTCCAACTCTCCCCTACGAAATTTGAAAAACTGAAAATGTCATATCTGTCAAAAAACTCAGGTGACAAATTAGCTGACAACCCTAGCCACGGGGCTCCCACCTTCTGCCCAGGCACCAGGGTCTCTGCCCAGCATATCTCCCAGAGGCTGTCCAGGGCACAGTCCCAGAGGACACGTGACCATGCCCAGTCCCTCCCCACCCTGGAGAGCTGGCCCTGCTTCTCCAGCACAGCCCTGGTCTGGGGAGACCCCGCAGGGATAGATGTATAGGGAGCTAGGGTGTGTGGGTCCCCATTTTCCTGCTCCCCAGGACCCAACACTGTCCTGAAACTTAATGATCTGGGCTCGGTGTCCATGTGCGGCGTGTCCTGACCCCTCCTCTGTCAGATTCCTGCCCCTGTGGCCTCACTGCTGCCTCCTGGTCCATCCCCTCGTTTCCTCATCTCCCTGCCCCTGACTCCCCACATCTGAGGACCAAGAGACTACATTTCGGCAGAGTCTCCTCCAGGGTCACACCCACACGTCCCTCCTGCAAGATGGGATCATCAACCCCAGGTCCCCCCCGGCCCCTATGTCCCCCTCAGACTCATGCACATCTGTGCAGGGAGGAGGCTGCTCCAGGGCTGAGCCGGACGGTCTGTGCGTGTGGCTGTCCCTGCCAGTCCAGGGCCCCGGGCCCTCCGGGAGCAGGTTTGTTCCTCACCCCAGGCCCGTGCGAGAGTGGGGACGTCTGGACATGGGGCAGCCCTGCCCACGCTCCTCCTCCCCAATGTCATCCTCTCCTCCCTCTGTGGGTTGATGGAAGGGCAGGCCCAGGGGAGGGCAGGATTTTTAGGAGGATATAGTAATATAAAATAATGGCAACACATTGTTGGAAATATTTCCATAAAATTAATAAAATCAAGAAAATAAATCAGGGTATGTGGTGGTAAAAAATGTTGACATCTTTTGAGTTACTTTAAATACATGTTTAAAATGGATAAAATAACTTGACATATCTCCCCCAGACCCTGTTTAAATACTATGACTAATTTTCCAATTACACTGACAATCCCTGAGTGTGGAGTTGGGGAAATATCCCAAGTTCACATCCACTAATAGACAGATGTTGGCACCACCATCATGTTAGTGCCAGAGCCATGAAGGTGTCAACAGTGTCACTGACAAGTTATTGATTTTCCACCTGACTCACATCTGTCATCATGTTCAGGAGAAAAGGCATAACATTCTGAATTGAACAATAAGTGTAATTTTTAATTCCCTCTGGAATGTTTGCATCACCATCCAATTCTATTAAATGCTGTGATTTTATTTATTTTTTTATTTTTTAAATAATAAATTTTATTTTTATATTCCTCATACAATTGCATCCCCCCATTCTGACCCAATCCCTCCCCTCCCGCCCCCCAACCCCCAAAAAGTGTTTCTGTTTCATAGTTTTATGTTGATTTTGATTTTCACTTTCTTATAGTTATTCATTTTCCTGGTCCCTTATTGAAGTTTTCTAGATTCCTGCTATGAGTGAGACCATCCGGTATTTTTCTTTTTCTTTCTGGCTTATTTCGCTGAGCATGATCCCTTCCAGCGCCATCGATGTTGCTGCAAATTGCATGTGTTTATCTTTTTTGAATGCTGAGTAATATTCCAATGTGTATATGTACCACATCTTCTTAATCCAGTCATCTATTTTTGGGCATTTGGGTTGTTTCCAAAGCTTAGCTATTGTAAATAGTGCTGCTATAAACATAGGGGTGCAGGTGCTCTTTGGAATTGATGTTTCTGTGTCCTTTGGGTAAATACCTAGAAGTGGAATTGCTGGATCATATGGAAGCTCTATGTTTAGTAGGTCCAGAAATCTCCACACAGCTCTCCAGAGTAGTTGGACCAGTTTGCACTCCTACCAGCAGTGCAGGAGAGTTCCATTCTCTCCACACCCTCGCCAACATTTGTTGTTGCTAGTTTTTTTAATATGTGTCATTCTCACTGGTTGAGATGGCATTTCATGGGAGTTTTGATTTGCATTTCCCTGATTACAAGTGATGTTGAACATTTTTTCAGATGCCTGTTGGCCATTTGCATTTCCTCTTCAGATAAGTTTATTTTTAGCTCTTCTGCCCATTTTTTTACTGGATTATTTTCTTTGTTGTTGTTGAGTTTCATCAGCTCTTTGTAGATTTTTTTGATCAATCCTTTATCAATAGTGTTGTGTGCAAAAATGTTCTCCCAATCTGTGGGGTTTCTCTTTGTTTTGTTTTTTGTCTCTTTTGCCATGTAGAAGCTCTTTAATTTGTTGTAGTCCCAGCTGTTGATCTTTGCCTTCACTATCAATGCTTTGGGTGATGAGTCCTTAAAGATGTTGCTGAGGTGCTTGTCATGTAGTGTTCTGCCTATATTTTCTTCTATGTATTTTATGGTTTTAAGTCTTATGTCTACTTCTTTTATCCATTTTGAGTTGGTTTTCGTGTATGGTGTGAGGTAGTAGACAAGCTTCATTCTTTTGCATATAGCGAGCCAGTTTTCCCAGCACCATTTATTGAACAAAATTTCTTTGCTCCAGTGCATATTCTTTGCTTCTTTTTCAAAGATTAGTTGACCATAAATTTGTGGGTTTATTTCTGGATTTTCTATTTGATTCCATTGGTCTGTGTGTCTGTGCTTGTTTCAATACTATGCAGTTTTGATGATTATGGCATTGTAGTAGAGTTTTAAGTCTGTGATGCCTTCATTCCTTTCTTTTTTTGTTTTTTCAGGAGACCTTTGGATATTTGGGGTTTTAGGTAATTCCATATGAATTTCATCAAAAATTGTTCTATTTCTTTGAAGAATGACATTGAGATTTTGATTGGAATAGCATTGAAGCTGTATATAGCTTTTGGTAGGATGGCCATTTTAATAATGTTTATTCTTCCAATCCATGAGCAGGGGATGTCTTTCCATTTCTTTGTGTCTTCTTCTATTTCTTTTAACAGTGTTTTATAGTTTTCTTTGTATAGGTCTTTCTATTGTCTTATTGCTCTGGCTAGGACTTCTAGTATTATGCTGAAAAGCAGTGGTGAGAGTGGACATCCTTGTCTTGTTCCAGATCTTAATGGAAATGCTTTCAGCTTTTCACCATTGATAATGATAGTGGCTGTTAGCTTGTCATAGATGGCCTTTATGATATTGAGGTATGTTCCTTGTATCCCAAGAATTTCAAGGGCTTTTATCATGAATGGGTATTGTACTTTGTTTAAAGCTTTCTTAGCATCTATTGATATTATCATATGGTTTTTATATTTCTTTTTGTTGATGTGTTGGATAATGTTGATTGATTTTCAGATGGTGAACCATCCTTGTGTCACTGGAATGAATCCTACTTGGTCGTGGTGATTTATCTTATGGATACATTGTTGGATTCTGATAGCTAAAATTTTATTGAGGATTTTTGCATGAGTTTTCATTAGGGAGATTGGCCTGTAGTTTTCTTTTTTTGTATTGGCCTTGTTCAATTTTGGTGTTAGTGCAATGTTGGGTTCATAGAATATGTTTGGTATTATCCCTTCCTTCTCAATTTTTTGGAACATTTTGTGAAGGATAGGCAATAATTCGTCTTTGAATGTTTGGTAGAATTCATTTGTAAATCCATCAGGTCCTGGGCTTTTGTTTTGGGGAGGTTTTTCATTACCATTTCAATTCCGCTGCTTGTAATTGTTCTGTTTAGGTGTTCTATTTCTTCTTTATCTAGCTTTGTGTGCTTGTAGAGTTGTAGGAATTTGTGCATCTTCTCTAGATTGTTGAACTTGTTTAACCCCCCCATATAACTGTTCATAGAAGTTACTGGTATTTTTTTTGATTTCTGTGGAGTCCATTGTGATTTCTCATCTTTCATTTATGATCCTGTTTATTTGTGCTTTCTCCCTTTTATCCTTTGTGAGCCTGCCTATGGGTTTGTATATTTTACGATTTTTTCGGAGAACCAGCTCTTAGTTTCATTGATCTTTTGGATTTTTTTTTGTTTGTTTCTATTTCATTTATTTCTACTTTGGTTTTTATTATTTATTTTCTTCTAGTGTTTTTTTTTTCTTGTTGTTGTTCTTTTTAGATCTTTGATCTTTGAGATTAGGTTGTTTCTTTGAGTTCTCTCTTGTTTCTTGGTGTGAGCCTCTATTGCTATATATTTTCCTCTTATTACTGCTTTTGCTGCATCACATACATATAGGAAATTGGTGTCCTCCTTGTCATTCAATTCAAAGATTTTTTAAATTTATTCTTTGATCTCCTTGTTAGTCCAGTGGTCTTCCAGTAGTGTGGTTTTCAATCTCCATGATGCAGGAGAGTTCCTTGCCTTCTTTTCATGGTTTATTTCTAGTTTGATGCCTTCATGGTCAGAAAAGATGGTTGGTATGATTTCAATCTTGGTGTATCTGTTGATGTTTGTCTTGTGCCCCAATATGTGATCGATCCTGGAAAATGATCTGTGTGCGCTTGAGAAAATTGTGTACTCCATTTTTTTTCGGGGGGGGTTTAGTGTTTTATAGATGTCTGTTAAGCCCAAGCATTCTAGGTCCTTATTTAGAGCTTTAGTGTCATTACTTATTGTTTGTCTGGTTGATCTATCCATTGTTGATAGTGGTGTGTTGAAGTCTCCCACTACATATGTGTTTTCTCTGATGTCTGTTTTCAGAGATGACAATAGTTGTCTGATATATTTTGGTGCCCCTTTGTTTAGTGAATATATGTTAATTAGTGTTATTTCTTCTTGAAGTATTGTCCCCTTGATCATTATGTGGTTACCGTTGGGGTCTCTTTTTATCTTTTTGAGTTTCAAGTCTATTTTATCTGATATAAGTATAGCTGTTACTGCTTTATTTTTTGGTCCTTTTGCTTGTAGGATTGTTTTCCATCCTTTAACTTTGAGTCTATTTTTATCTTTTGTAGCTAAATGTGTTTCCTGGAGACAACAAAAGTTTGGATTTTGTTTCTTAATCCAGCCTGCTGCTCTGCGTCTTTTTATTGAAGAGTTTTGTCCATTTACATTTAGAGTAAATATTGATATGTTAGCATCTGTATTTGCCATTGTGTTTGTCTTTCCTTTGATTTTATTTATTTATTCTTTTAATATTTTTGTGGCCTTCTTTCGTTGTTATTTGTCCCTCTGAGGTTCTAGCTTTAGGACACCTTGAATTATTTTTTGGAGGGGGGTTTAGTCGTAATGAAATTCCAGAGTTTCTGTTTGTCTGTGAAGGTCCTTATTCTTTCTTCATAGAGGAAGGAGAACTTTGCGGGATAGAGTATTCTTGGATGGCATCTGTTTTCTTGGAGTCTGTTGACTATGTCCCTCTACTCTCTCTTTGTCCGTAGTGGTTCTTCAGAGGAGTCTGATGTCAGCCTGATTGGTTTTCCTTTGAATGTTATCTGTTTCTTCCCTCTTGTCAGCTTCATTATTTTGTCCTTTTCCTGGTTTCTTGGGAGCTTTACTATTATATGTCTTGCTGTATTTTTCCTTTCGTTGTGTTAGTTTGGTGTTCTTCTTGCTTCTTGTATATCAATTTTCATCTCCTTCTTCACATTTGGGAAGTGGTCTTCAATTATCTCCTTGAATATATTCTCTGTTCCTACATATCTCTCCTCTCCTTCTGGTATCCCTATAACTCTTATATTTCCTTTCCTCATGGAGTCAGAGAGTTCCTGAAGTCTTTCTTTGGTCTTTTTCCTTTGTACTTCTCTTTTCTTCTCTGTTTTGGTTCTTTTTATTTCTGTGTCTTCAAGAGTACTTATTCGTTCTTCCATTTCATCTATTCTGCTTTCATTGCTTTTCCCTGCATTCTTTAGCTTTTCTGTTAATCCTTTGATCTCCTGCATTTCCTTCATTTCCCTCTTTAGGGACTCAATTTCATTCTTCTGATCATTGATTATTTTCCCCTTATCATTGTTTTCCTTTATGAGTTCTGTCATTTTTTTTTTTAATCATGGCAATTTTAAATTCTCTTTCTGGAAGGTTCAGAAGTTCTTCCAAGTTACTGTCATTGCAATCTGGGGGTTGGTTTTATTTTTTGGTATGCTTTTTGCCTATGGAGTTGCTAGGTTGTGTGTGGTCTTGTACTCCCTAATATCTGTTTTGTAATTTGCTGTATGCATTGGGACACTGTGTTGCTGGGACTGGCCGGCAACTTGGGTGAACTTCTCCACTCCCCTCTGGCTCCTCCGGGAGCCATCTGTTGGTTTCAAGCAGTCTTTACTGAAGAAAGGTCCCTGTTCTAAAATGCCGATGTGGGGACACACTCCCCTGCATGCCTGGTCTGCCCCAGCAATGGGTTCCCGCTCCCCCTCTGGGTTTGGACTGCAGGCCAGAAGGAGCCTGGCATGGGTGAATTTCCCCACTCACCTCTGGCTCCTGAGGGAGCCTTCTGCTAGTTTCAGGCATTGTTTACTGAAAAGAAGTCCTTGTTCTACAATGGTGATGTGGGACGCACTCCCTGCGTGCCCTGTCTGCCCCGGCGGTGGGTTCCCGCTCCCCCTCTGGGCTTGGAAAAACCTCAACGGCTTTGGGGTGCTGTGTCTGCCTTGTGTCCCACTGTTGTCGGGATCCCACATCCAGAATTTCATGCTCGGGGTCTCAGTTCCAATGCACTCAGGTTCAGGACGCGGGTTGTAGCCCAGTTCAGTGTCCGCAGAAATGGTGCCTTTTGCACACCGCTCCCGTGTCCAGGCACCTGGTTTCTGATTACTCAGTGAGGGTCATTCACCTCAGTGAGGGCCCCTGCATGTCTCCCCACAAGCCTAGGTCACAGGCGTTGGGACCTGGGCAGCCGCGATCTGTGTTTGCTTTTAAAGCACGTCACTTCTCCGCGCAAGCTTACAGGCTGGCCTGGGGCTGTGTGCCAGTCTCCCATCTCTGTTTTTCTCTAATGGCACCTGGAGCCGTTCGCTCACCTCCGCGGCAAATCCTGCAGGGTTCGCCACAGCTCCAGTTCCCAAGGTGTGGTGGCTGAAATAGTTCCTTTCCACACACAGTCCTCCTTGATGCGTAGTTTGTACTTGCTGGTTGTTTTAGTTTTTTTTTTTTCTTTGTTTGTTTTGTTTTGTTTTGTTTTATTTTTTCCTCCTTTCTGTTGGTTGGAGAGTGCTGACTTTGTGGGTGGGGAGGGTAAGAATGCCAACAATATTTTTTTTTTAAGATTTATTTATTTATTTATTTGTTTGTTTGTTTGTTTGTTTGTTTGTTTGTTTATTTATTTATTTATATAAGCACTGGGTACAGTCAGGAGCACGGGAGGGTGAGAGAATTCTCCAGAGCCAGAGCGGGGAGCAGAGCAGGCAGAGGGACTGAAGTACAATGCTGAGGGGAGCAGCGGGTGGCAGGAGAGGTCTGTGCGCCATGTGGGACCCTCCTCCAGTGGGCGGGGAGCAGCCAGGTATCGAACCAGCACTGCAGAGGTTGTGAGAATCTTCAAACCCCAGTGCTCAACCGCTGCGCCACTGGGGAGGCCCAAATGCCAACAATATTTAACTCCCATTTTTAAAAAAGGAGATTTTATTTTTGGCTAAAAAGATACCCTTGAAATGAATTTTGTCCACTGTCAATGAAAGGAAGCCACTGACACAGGACAGGTATTGCCATGTCTATCTGTGACCTTTATTGTTTGTGACAGTGATTTTCAAGGTATCAACAATATCAACAGATGTTCTATTCTCAACCCATTTGAGCAATGTTGAAATGGAATTGCACACATGCCCCACAAAATGGACATCCTCACCAACATTTTCACCTGAGACGTGAGGACACTCAAGCCTTCCCCATTCATCTTACAATTTTTACATTGTCACCATATTCGGAGGAAACCTGGGCTATTTACCTGTAGCTCACTTTGAATTTCCACACCATCATGATGCAGCAGGACCATTGGGTGGGTGTCGCCACCGTGAGTCCCGTCCTGCCCTGGCCAGGCTCCCATAAGTCTTGGAGTGAAGACCCAGCCTGGGCCTGTGGGGTGGGGTGGTGGTTATGGGGGTAGTGGGGACGGCAAGGGTGGGGGCAGAAACCTGGTCCTGCAGGACCCAGAAGGGTGGCACCCTCTGTTCTTCCATCTGGGCAGAAGGGGAGCCCAGAGGGAGGGGAGATTGAGGAGCATCTCCTGTGGGTGCCTGATGGCAGAGTGGGGGGGCACTGGTCGGGAGGACCCAGAGGAGGGAGGGCTGGATGTGGAAAACCACCAGGCGCTGGCAGGTTGTATTGTGGTCACGGAGGAGCAGAGGTCTGGATTCACTTCTGAGCAGCCCCCTCGGTCAGAACCCACACTGTGAAGGGGGGGCCAGGAGAACCCCCAGCATGTGAAGCTGTGCTCTGAGTGCTCTGAGCGGAGGACTCAATGGAACAAGGTAAAAATGCACCGAGCTCTACCCCGGAGCTCACCCTGCAACTTTGACCACACACCTGGATCCTGTTGGAGCTGGTTGCTGCCTGGGACAGAAGCTGCACAGACTATCTGAGCACCTTCACTCTCCCTGTGGCTGGAAGCCCCACCCTGGGGGTGTGACAACCGCACCCTCTCCTCACTGCCCATGAAGGATGAGCTCCTGCCTGGCAGTGTCATTCCAGGAGGCCCCTGAATGCTGAGAGAGAGGCGGGCGGGGCTGTCCCAGCACCTCCCCGCAGCAGGAGCCAGGGCTGCACCTCTGACTGTACAGAGTAGGGGAGAGAGAAGAGCCAACAGGCCAGAGCCCAGAGACCACCCGCTCTGACAAAATGGAAGGTTCTATGCTCATTAGGGAGGCCTGGGGGCAGTGAAGATAGTTTTTCCTCTAATACCTGAGCCTTCGTTTCCATATCTGTACAAAAGAAAGTATCCCCTTGACTTGAGAGGCACACACGACCCCTTCAAAAGTTGTTGCTGAGCCCCTACTGTCTGCTGGACAAGGACATGGGCTTAGCTGAGCCCACAGCTCAGAGCACCCTCAGGAGAAATCAGGGGCACAGGGAACCTCAACAGACACACAAGAATTGTGACAGGGAGCTTGAGATGCCACATCCTGGAAGGGACACCTGACATGCTCCTGGCCGAGGGGGCGACCAGCAGGGCTGCTGCAGAATGAGCCTTGACACGGACTCGGTCAGGTGAATGGGGAAGCCAGAGAGAAGGAGGTTGTCAGAGAGGGGCCACGGGCTTGAGAAGGCAGGAGCAGATGGCAAGACTCTCTTAAGCTTGTCTAGAGGCTTGGACTTTAGCCTGAGCGCGGACAGTGGGAGCCACTGAAGAGATTTTTGAGGCTGTAAATAAATAACGTGAGAAACAGGTTGTCTTGTGAAGGCATCAAGGACCAAGGGAAGAACTGATGACAGCCCTCGGGAAACATCTGGTTCCTCCCTTTCCTCTCCCCAGGGAGGCAAAGATAGGAGGACATGAACCAACCCACCCAAGACAGAAGCGAAGTGCCCTTGCTCACCAGGTACAAATTCAGACCCCAGGCCCAGCTTCATAAAGGACCATCCACGGATCAATGGGTTTGGCCCTGCCTTGTCCATTGGTGGGTGACCAGCCCACAATCAAGGATTGTGGATTTTACAGACACAAGTGACCAGAGACATGGCTCTAACTTCATTATCAACTTCATGTTTTCCAGTTTAACATTTTGAATTTCCTGACTTATTCCTCTCCTCGATTCCTTTATAAAGCATGCAAGTAAGTCACTTAAGTGCAACATTTTCTCTGGTGGCACTGTGAAGCAGATGACAAAGGGATGATATTACTGAGTGTTCCATCAGCAGAAAGGTGGAAGAATATCCTAATATTATATGATCAATAACTGGTCATCTATTATATAATAAAATGCCTTTGCCTTTCCATCTGAAATATTCCTTCTTCATCCGGAGAACAGACCTACTTTGTCTTTTTAGAATTTATAGAAAATAACACCTACGTTTTTTTATTAAAACTCTGTTTGATGAATGTTCCATAATTGGGAAAATGTAACATACCTAGATGGGACTTCCTATTTGTATACAATTTACAGATTCAGTGCAATTTCGGTGAAACTTTAAATGGTGTTCTTCAACAAAGTGGAACCAATACTGTTCAAATTCATATGGAATCACAAAACCTCAAGTAGCGAAAGTTCTCCTGACTAAAAGAGAGGAATAATGGAGGCCTGAGACTCCCAGACAGCTGACAACATGACAAAGCTATTCTCATAAAAACTGTGTTGGGACAAAACCAGACAGAGACCAATGGAATCAAATTTAAGCCCAGAAATAAAACCACCCATATATGGTGAACTAACCTATGACAGAGGAGCAAAGAATATACATTGGAAAAAAAATAGCCTCTTCCATAAATGGTGCTGGGGAAACTGGATTGCAACATGCAAAAGAATGGAACTAGACCACTACCTCACACCACACACAAACCAACTCCAGTGGATGAAAGACTTGGATGTGAAACCTGGCACCATAGAATACACAGAACAGAACATAGGCCAACACTCAATGACACGATCCTCAGAAATGTCTTTGAGGAGTCGTCTCCAGAAGCAAGGACACCAGGGATAATGTAGATAGAGGGGGCTACAGCAAGCGACAGTCATCAACACAGAGACACCCACTACCTGAGGGAAAATATCAGCACACCACACCACATAACAGCTAAGGGACTGATATCAAAGGTCTACAAAGAGCTTACATGACCCGACAAAAACAAACAACCCAGACAAAAAAAAATTGCCAGAATTAAAAAGACACTTTGCCAAAGAAGAAATGCAAATGGCCAGCAGACACTGAAAAGATGTTCAGCATCACTGATATCAGGGAAATGCAAATCAAAACCACAATGAGCTGCCACCTCACTCCACTGAGAAAGCTCCACATTTAAAAAGAGAAACTGGAAATAACAAATGCTGGAGAAGTGGCAGAGAAAAAGGAGCCTCCGACACCGCCGGTGGGCGCACAAACTGGTCCAGCCACTATGTGCAGCTGTGTGGAGGGTCCTCAGAACACTGAAAATGGGTCTACAGAAGATCCAGCGTTCCACTCCTAGGAATCCACCAAAGGGACAAAAAAATCCCAGGAAACCCGAACTGCTGTGTTCATTGCAGCCCTATTTATAATAGCCGTGACATGGAAACAACTCAAATGCCAGAAAACAGATGAATGGATCAAAAAGTTGTGGTACAGTTACACCATGGAATATTGCTCAGCAATCATAAAAGACACATTCATGCCACTGGTGGCGATATAGATGGAGCTGCAAGGGATGATGCTAGCCACAATAAGGCAGGAGAAAGATAAATATCAGGTGGTTTCACTTACATGGGAAAAATAGAGAAACTGAACAGAAGGTAGAGAAAAAGACAACCCTAGCAGGCTGACCAAGACCTGAGGCACCCAGCAGGGAGGGGGAGGGAGGGGTGAACAGAGGGAAGGGAAGAGCACAAGGGATTATGGTGATGGGGCACGGGGGCTATTTTGGTGGGAGCACTATGGGGACCACCCCTGAGGGGAGACACCAATAACTGAAAAAATGAACAATGATGCAAGATAAGAAAAGAAAAAAAAGAGAGATGGTCTTTAAGGACAGGGAAGACCCTAAGACAATATAAATAAATAAATGCTCTAAAGGGGGCCTCACCTGAGCACTGCTGCAGCCACTGCCGAGGCATCCCCTCATCAGTTGTTCTAGATCTCAAGGAATTGTCTCTGGCCTGTGCAGCAAGTAAGCCTGCTGTGTGTGAATAATTAGAAAAAATGCTATTTTTATTTTTAAAGATTTATTTATTTATACAAGAACCGGGGTACAGGCCAGAGGTGCGGGGGTGAGAGGAGTCACCAGAGACAGAGTGGGGAGCAGAACTGGCGGATGGATTGAAATCCAGGGCTGAGGGGGGCAGTGGGGAGACGGGGAGGTCTGCAGCCCCCTGAGGGCTGCTCGTGACCCGCGGGAGTGGACTCGTCCTGCAGGGGCTGGCCAGAGCTGGGGATCTCCATCTGAACCCCCCTGCCCCACAGGAAGCTCATGAATATGACCTGAAATGGTCCCCAGTTCTCACCGTGAAGCTGAGCACGATCTGAGCTGGAGGACAGATGGCGCCGCCGTGGGGATCACGATGGTGAGACCTCGCTCAGGGCAGCGACCTCCTGCCCCAGGACAGTGCAGGGGCTCCTGACCCCAGCTCCCCCTGCGCGGACAGCAGTTGCTGGCCCCGTCCCGGTGCCCCTGCCCCCTCCCCCCGCCAGGGCCTCTCCATCCCCCGGCCCTCAGCAGAGGCAGCAGTGCTCAAGGCCCCACCCCACCCGGAACCCTGGATATCCAGTTGCTGCATCCCCAGGACTACCCAAGCCCTCTGAGCAAGCCCTGGCCCTGGCCACACTTGCCGGGGGCTACAGGGTCACCTACACCCTCCGCTCGCACTAACACCCCAGGATGCAGCCTGGGCGAGGGTGAGGTCACTTGTCAGGGAGGCTACCCCAATCTAGCCATAAGCAGTGACCACGCCCACAGCCAGGAAATGCAAATGCCGCCCCCTCCCCGCAGTCACCTCAACTCACGCAAGCCCCGGACAACCCGCATCCCTGATGGGGAAAAGCCTGCACCTGCCCCAGCTGACCTGAGAAAGCCCAGGCTCAGCCCCCAGGTGAAGCAGGCCCCACCCACCCACTGTGAAGGCACAAAAGTGACAATTTCAGAACTGTGGGCAGGGGCCTCCAGAAACCCCCTAGACTCTCTGCTCCCTCTCTTCTCAGTATGTTTCACAACGTGTCATTACTCCTCAGATACTTCTCAACACTCCTTACTGCAGTATTTCTCCTCAGAATTTTCTCCACAGAGGCCTGTCTTCTCACCAGAATCTGCTTCCAAGGGTGCCACTTCTAAGATATTTCTCCTCAACACTCCTTACTACAGTATTTGCCCTCAGATTTTCCCTTCAGAGGTGTGTCTTCTCAGAACCTGCTTCCCAATGGGTCATTTCTCATGAGATATTTCTCCTCAACACTCCTTAATGCAGTATTACTCCTCAGATTTTCTCCTCAGAGGTCTGTCTTCTTCTCAGAATCTGCTTCCCAACGTGTCATTTATCGTCAGATATCTCCACTACACTCCAAACTACAGTATTTCTCCTCACTTTTTTCTCCTCAGAGGTCTGTCTTCTCAGTATTTGCTTCACAACGTGCCATTACTACTCAGACACTTCTCCTAAATAATCCTTACTGCAGTATTTCTCCTCAGATTTTTCTCCACTAGGCCTATCTTCTCATCAGAATCTGATTCCAAGGGTGTCATTTATCCTCAGATATTTCTCCTTAACAGTCCTTACTACAGTATTTCTCCTCAGATTTTCTCTTCAGAGGCCTGTCTTCTCCTCAGAATCTGCTTCCCAACGTGTCATTTATCATCAGGTATTTCTCCTCTACACTCCTAACTACAGTATTTCTCTTCAGGTTTTTTCTCCTCAGAGGCCTGTCTTCTCCTCAGAATCTGCTTCCAAGGGGGTCATTTCTCCTCAGATATTCCTCCTCAACACTCCTTACTGCAGTATTTCTCATCATTTTTTTCTTCTCAGAGGCCTGTCTTCTCCTCAGTTTGTGCTTCCCAACGTGTCATTTCTCCTCAGGTACTTCTCCTCAACACTCCTTACTACAGTATTTCTCCTCAGAGGCCTGTCTTCTCCTCAGAATCTGCTTCCTAGGATGTCAATTCTCCTCAGATATTTCTCTTCAACACTCCTTACTACAGTATTTCTCCTCAGATTTTCTCCTCAGAAGCCTGTCTTCTCCTCAGAATTTGCTTCCCAACGTGTCATTTATCATCAGATATTTCTCCTCTGCACTCCTACTAAAGTATTTCTCCTCACCTTTTTCTCCTCAGAGGCCCGTGTTCTCACTATGTGCTTCACAACGTGTCATTACTCCTCAGATACTTCTCCTCAACACTGCTTACTGGAGTATTTCTCCTCAGATTTTTCTCCTCAGAGGCCTGTCTTCTCCTCAGAATCTGCTTCCCAACGTGTCATTTCTCCTCAGATATCTCTCCTCTACACTCCTAACTATAGTATCTCTCCTCAATTTTTTCTCCTCAGAGGCTTGTGTTCTCACTATGTGCTTCCCAAAGTGTCATTTGTCAACTGATATTTCTCCTCAACATTCCTTCCTGCAGTATTTCTCCTCAAACTTTCTCCTCAGAGGCCTGTCTTCTCCTCAGAATCTTCTTCTCAATGTGTCATTTCTCCTTAGATATTTCTCCTCATCAAGGCTTACTGCAATATTTCGCCTCAGTTTTTTTTTTTTCCCAGAGGTGTGTCTTCTCCTCAGTATGTGCTTCCCAATGTGTCGTTTTTCCTCAGATACTTCTCCTCAACATTCCTTAGTACTGTATTTTTTCTCAGATTTTTCTCCTCAGAGGCATTTTTTCTCCTCAGAATCTGCTTCCTTGGGTGTCAATTCTCCTCAGATATTGCTCCTCAACACACCTTACTACAGTATTTCTCCTCAGATCTTTCTCCACAGAGGCCTGTCTTCTCCTCATAATCTGCTTGCAAAGGTGTCATTTCTCATCAGATATTGCTCCTCAACACTCCTTACTGCAGTATTTCTCCTCATATTTTTCTCCTCAGAGGCCTGTCTTCTCCTCAGAATATACATCCTAGGGCATCATTTCTCATCAGATATTCCTAATTCATTGCCTTTGCAAAAAGAAATAGAGAACACAATAGAATGAAAATCCTGTATTCCAAGTCAACTGTCACAGATCAATATAAATCTAGTGTCCTGCAATACAGAACATGTTCATTTTCTGTCTCATCCTAGAAATGAAAACCTGATTATTTCAGCAGAGGTTCCATCATTGACAAGAAAGATGGTGGTGTCAAATTTATATAGATTCTTTTGTGGTAATTCAACAGTGGTTTTATTTCTGGGTAAACTTGTAAACCGTACAAGGTCAGAAGTTTCATAAATGAAAACGGTGGTAAGGCTCAAGGAAAAGGAAGAAAAAAAAAGAACAACTGGGAATAGTAAGAGGTATCAAGGAACGAAAGAATGCCAACAATATTTAACTCCCATTTTTCAAAAAGGGGATTTTATTTTTGGCTAAAAAGGTACCCTTGAAATGAATTTTATCCACTGTCATTGAAAGGAAGCCACTGACATAGAGTAGACGGGTATTGCCATGTCTATCCGTGACCTTTATTGTTTCTGACATGGTGACTTTCAAGGCAGCAACAATGGCAACAGATGTTCTAGTCTCAACCCATTTGAGCAATGTTGAAATAGAACTGCACACAGGCCCCACAAAATGCACATCCTCACCAACATTTCCACCCCAGACGTTGAGGACACTTGAGCCTTCGCCATTCATCTACAATTTTTACATTGCCACCATCTTCGGAGGAAACGTGGGCTATTTACCTGTAGCTCACTTTGAATTTCCACACCGTCATGATGCAGCAGGACCATTGGATGGGTGTCGCCACCGTGAGTCCCGTCCTGCCCTGGCCAGGCTCCCGTAAGACTTGGAGTGAAGTCCTGGCCTGGCCTACAGGTGGGGGAGGGATGGTTAAGGGGGGAGTGGGGCCGGCAGGGGTGGGGGCAGAAACCTGGTCCTGCATGACCCAGCGGGGCGGTACACTCTAAGCTTCCATCTGGGCAGAAGGGGAGCCCAGAGGGAGGGGAGAGTGAGGAGCATCTCCTGTGGGCGGCTGATGGCAGAGTGGGGGGCACCGGCCGGGAGGACACCAGGGAGGGAGGGCTGGATGTGGAAAACCACCAGGCGCTGGCAGGTTGCATTGTGGGTAAGGAGCACAGAGGTCCGGGTTCACTCCTGAGCAGCCCACTGGGTCAGAACCCGCTCTCTGGAGGGGGTGGGGCCAGGAGACCCACCAGCACGGGAAGCTGTGCTCTGAGCGCTCTGAGTAGAGGACCCAATGGAACAAGGTAAAAATGCACCGAGCTCGCCCTGCAGCTTTGTCCACCATACCCAGGACCCCTGGAGCTGGTCGTCGACTGGGACAGAAGCTGCACAGACTCTCTGAGCACCTCACCCTCCCCGTTACCAGAAGCCCTGCGCTGGGGCTGCAACAACCACACCCTCTCCTCACTGCCCACAAGGGATGAGCGCCCGCCTGGCAGGGTCATTCCAGGAGGCCCCTGACTGCTGAGAGAGAGGCGGGCAAGGCTGCCCCAGCACCTCCCCCCAGCAGGAGCCATGGCTGCGCCTTTTCCAGCACCCAGTATGGGAGAGAGAGGAGCCGACAGGCCAGAGCCCAGAGACTACCCGCTCTGACAAAATGGAAGGTTCTATGCTCATTAGGCAGGCCCGGGGGCAGGGAAGATAGTTTTTTCCTCTAATACCTGGGCCTCCATTTCCTTATCTGTACAAAGGAAAGTAACCTCTCGACTTGAGAGGCAGACACGACCCCTTCACCTGTTGTTGCTTAGTGCCCACTGTCTGCTGGGCGAGGACACGGGCTGAGCCCAGCCCACAGCTCAGAGCACCCTCAGGAGCAATCAGGGGTACAGGGAACCTCAACAGACCCACAAGCATTGTGACAGGGAGCTTGAGACGCCACAGCCTTCCCTGGAAGGGACACCTGATGACCCCGAGGGGGCGACCACCAGGGCTGCTGAGGAATGACCCTTGACACGGACTTGGTCAGGTGAATGGGGAAGCCAGAGAGAAGGAGGTTTTCAGAGAGTGGCCGCTGGTCTGAGACAGCAGGAGCAGATGGCAAGCCTCTCATAAGCTTGTCTGGAGGCTTGGACTTTAGCCTGAGCGCGGACAGTGGGAGACACTGAGGAGATTTTTGAGGCTGTAAATAAATGACATGACAAACAGGTTGTCTGTGAGGGCAGCGAGGACCGAGGGAAGGACTGCAGACAGCCCTCGGGAAACATCTGGTTCCTCCCTTTCCTCTCTCCAGGGAGGCAAAGATAGGGGGACGTGAACCAGCCCACCCAGGACAGCAGCGAGGTACAAATTTAGACCCCAGGCCCAGCTTCAGAAAGGACCATCCGTGGACCAGTTGTTCTGGCCCTGCCTTGTCCAGTGGTGGGTGACCAGCCCACAATCGAGGATTGTGGATTTTACAGACACACATGACCAGAGACGTGGCTCTAACTTCATTATCAACTTCATCTTTTCCAGTTTCACGTTTTGAATTTCCTGACTTAATTCCTCTCCTCGATTCCTTTATAAAGCGTGCAAGTAAGTCACTTAAGTGCAACATTTTCTCTGGTGGCACCATGAAGCAGATGACAAAGGGATGATCTTACTGAGCGTTCCATCAGCAGAAATGTGGATTAATATCCTAATATTATACGATCAATAACTGGTCATCTATTATATGATAAAATGCCATTGCCTTTCCATCTGAAACATCCTTTCTTCATCTCTAGAGAACAGACCTACTTTGTCTGTTTTAGAAATCATAGAAAACAACACCTTTTAGAAATTACAGAAAAAACACCTACATTTTTTATTAACACTCGTTTTATGAATGTTCCATAATTGGAAAAACGTAACAAACCTAGACGTGACTTCCTATTTGTATGCAATTTACAGATTCCATGCAATTCCAACACAAATCACCATGGTGTTCTTCAATGAAATGGAACCAATAGGGCTCAAATTCATATGGGATCACAATACCCTCTAGTAGCAAAAGTTCTTCTGACTAAAAGGGGGGTGGAGAAAGGGGGTATGGTTGCGTCAGGCAACACCACACTGATAAACCAGAGTCATGGAGCAGGCTACATAATGCAGGATGTTGCAGAAGAGCAAGATCCTGGCCTTTTTATTGATTCAAAGCATCGGTTATAAGGGGAAGGAACAAAAGGAAAGGGGAAGAAGATTAAGGGATAGGAGATGAAAGAAAGGGGAAGAATGTAGAAGATCAGGGATTGTGAGTCTGCCCTCCAGGCACTTCTCATCTGTTTGATGATTCGGTATTGTCTTTGAGATCACACCCTAATCTCCAGCCATGGTTCTAATCTTTTTTTTTTTTTTTTTTTTTTTTTTTTTTTTTTTTGTCATTGACATTTATTTTTTTTTTATTTTTTTTTTCAAATATTAAATTTTATTTTTATATTCCCCCATACAATTGCAAACGCCCCATTCTGACCCCAATCCTTCCCCTCCCGCCCCCCACCCACCAAAAAGTGTCTCTGGTTCATAGTTTTTTGTTGATTTTGATTTTCACTTTCTTATATTCATTTTCCTGGTCCCTTATTTAAGTTTTCTAGATTCCTGCTATGAGTGAGACCATCCGGTATTTTTCTTTTTCTTTTTGGCTTATTTCGCTGAGCATGATCCCTTCCAGTGCCATCCATGTTGCTGCAAATTGCATGTGTTTATCTTTTTTGAATGCTGAGTAATATTCCATGGTATATATGTACCACATCTTCTTGATCCAGTCATCTATTTTTGGGCATTTGGGTTGTTTCCAAAGCTTAGCTATTGTAAACAGTGCTGCTATAAACATAGGAGTGCAGGTGCTCTTTGGAATTGATGTTTCTGTGTCCTTTGGGTAAATACCTAGGAGTGGAATTGCTGGATCATATGGAACATGGTTCTAATCTTATCAACAAGGCTTCCACTGATTAGCTTCTGGGGTCCTTTGTTATACATGGGTCCTCCATACCCCCAGGTGTTCCTGGTCATACCTTGGTGATGTATAAGTTAGGAGTACATGTTATGCATTGGTCCTCAGCCCCCTGGGTGTTCCCAGTCATACCTCGTGATGCATAGCCTTCCCAGCGTGATCCAGATTTGTGCTGTTGTTTGATTTGAAAGGGCACCTTGAAGGGTTGGGCTCTGCACCTAACTGACCTGGCCATCTTGACCTTGCTTAAAACTACAGGTGAGGTGGGCGGAGCAACATGGCGGCGAGGAGACGCTGCGAGTAAGATCTCCCATTAAAAAAAGTTAATAGGGAGGAAAAGTGGCAGGTCCCAGTGAGAACTGGGACACGGAAGATAAACGGGTGATGCCAGCAAACTGCCCAAAGAAGAAAGTGGCCGTAAAAGAGGACTAGAAGGGAGGGAAGCGCAGAACCCTGCTCCCCTCCCCCGCCCACAGAGGCGGCACTCTCCGACCCGCAGAGAGGAGGAAAACAACAAACCAAAACGGCCAACAAAAACAAACGACGCAGCAAGTGGGACTGGGAGTGGAAAGGAACTATTGCAGCCACCACACCCCGTGAACGGGAGCTGAGGCGAACCCTGCAGAATCCGCCGCGGTGGTGAGCGAACGGCTCCGGGCGCCATTAGAGAAGAACAAAGACCCCGGGAGACGCGCACACAGCCCGGGCTGCCGGTAAGCTTGCACGGAAGGCGCACTCGGCGCACGCTTGAAAAGCAAGTGCAGACCGGGATTGCAGCTGCCCAGGTCCCCGCGCCTGCGACCTAGGCTTGCGGGGAGACGCGCGGAGGTCCTCACTGAGGTGAAGGTCCCTCCCTGAGTAAGCAGGATCCAGGCGCCCAGGCACGGGAGCGGTGCAAAAGGCGCCATTCCTGCGCCACTGAACTGGGCTACAGCCCGCGTCCTGGAACTGAGGGCTTTGAACTGAGACCCGGGGCACGAAAATTCGGGGCGTGGGTTCTCCACGACAGTGGGGCACAAGGCAGACACAGCACCCCAAAGCTGTTGAGGTGTACCCTAACATTCCCGCTCTGTTCCCTGTCCCACGGGGTGGGGGGAGGCGAAAAACAGCCCCCCAAGGACAATAGGAGAGATCTCTGGCGCCACCTAGCGACCAGGAAAAAAAAGTCACTAACACCCCATAAAACAGGAAATTTCTTAAAACTGCTTGAAAAGGGCAGAAGGCTTCTGGAGGACCCAGTGGCCAGCCGGGAAGTTATTCCACGCCAGGCCCCTTCCGACCAGCAGTCTGAGCCCAAAGAGGGAGCAGGCACCCATGTCCAGGGCAGACAGGGTGCGCAGAAGAGTGTGCCTGAAACCGGAGGCGCAGGGACTGCATCCCGATTCGCCATTTGAGAACAGGGACATTTCTTCAGTAAAAACTGCCTAAAACCAGCAGAAAGCTCCCCCAGAAGACAGAGATGGCTCCTGGAAGAGCCAGAGGGGAGCGGAGAAGTTCACCCAAGATGTCAGTCAGTCCGAGCAACACAGTGTCCCAACGCATACGACAAATTAGAAAACAGACAGTAGGGAGTAGAAGAACCACACGCAACCTAACAACTCCTCAGGAAAGAAGCACACCACAAAAAGAAAACCACTCCCCAGATTGCAACGACAGCAACTTGGAAGAACTTCTGAGCCTTCCAGAAAGAGAATTTAAAATTGCCATGATTAAAAAAGTGATAGATCAGAAGAAGGAAATTGAGTCCCTAAAGAGGGAAGTAAGAGAAATGCAGGAGATCAAAGAACTAATGGAGGAACTAAAGAACTCTGGGAAAAGCAATGAAAGCAGAATAGATGAAATGGAAGAACGAATAAGTAATCTTGAAGACACAGAAATAAAAAGAACCAAAACAGAAAAGGAAAGAGAAGTACGAAGGAAAAAGAATGAAGAAAGACTTCGGGAACTATCTGACTCCATGAGGAAAGGAAATATAAGAGTTATAGGAATTCCAGAAGGAGAGGAGAGAGATGTAGTAACAGAGAAAATATTCATGGATATAATTGAAGAGAACTTCCCAAATGCGAAGAAGGAGCTGAAAATTGATATACAAGAAGCAAGAAGAACACCAAACTTTCACGACGAAAGGAAAAACACAGCAAGACACATAATAGTAAAGCTCCCAAGAATCCAGGACAAGGAAAAAATAATGAAGCTGACAAGAGGGAAGAAACAGATAACATGCAAAGGAAAACCAATCAGGCTGACATCAGACTTCTCTGAAGAAACACTACGGGCAAGGAGAAAGTGGAGGAACATAGTCAACAGACTCCAAGAAAACAGATGCCAACCAAGAATACTCTATCCCACAAAGCTCTCTTTCCTCCATGAAGAAAGAATATGGACCTTCCCAGACAAAGAGAAACTCTGGAATTTCATTACAACTAAACCCCCACTCCAAAAAATACTACAAGGAATCCTAAAGCCAGAACCTCAGAGGGACGAATAACAACGAAAGAAGACCAAAAAAAAAAAAGTTATTAAAAGAATAAATAAATAAAATCAAAGGAAAGACAAACATAATGGCAAATACAGATGCTAACATATCAATATTAACTCTAAATGTAAATGGACTAAACTCTTCAATAAAAAGACACAGAGTTGCAGCCTGGATTAAGAAACAAAACCCAACCTTTTGCTGTCTCCAGGAAACACATTTAGCTACAAAAGATAAAAATAGGCTCAAAGTCAAAGGATGGAAAACAATCCTACAAGCAAATGGGCCAAAAAAGAAAGCAGGAACAGCTATACTTATATCAGATAAAACAGACTTCAAACTCAAAAAAATAAAAAGAGACCCCAATGGTCACTACATTATGATTAAGGGGACAATACTTCAAGAAGAAATAACACTCATTAACATATACTCACCAAACGAAAGAGCACCAAAATATATCAGACAACTGTTGTCCTCTCTGAAAACAGACATCAGAGAAAACACATACGTAGTGGGAGACTTCAACACACCACTATCAACAATGGATAGATCAACAAGACAAAAAATAAGTAAAGAAACTAAAGCTCTAAATAAGGACCTAGAGCATTTGGGCTTAACAGACATCTATAGAACACTAAACCCAAAAAAAACGGAGTACACATTTTCCTCAAGTGCACACGGATCATTCTCCAGGATCGATCACATACTGGGGCACAAGACAAACATCAACAGATACACCAAGATTGAAATCATACCAACCATCTTTTCTGACCACGAAGGCAGCAAACTAGAAATAAATCATAAAAAGAAGGCAAGGAACTATCCTACCTCATGGAGATTAAAAGCCACACTACTGAAAGACCACTGGACTAACGAGGAGATCAAAGAAGAAATTAAAAAATTCTTTGAATTGAATGACAAGGAGGACACCAATATCCTAAATGTATGGGATGCAGCAAAAGCAGTAATAAGAGGAAAATATATAGCAATAGAAGCTCACATCAAAAAACAAGAAAGAACTCAAAGAAACAACCTAATCTCGAAGCTCAAAGATCTAGAAAAAGAACAACAAAAAACCCCAAAACCAGTAGAAGAAAAGAAATAATAAAAACCAAAGCAGAAATAAATGAAATTGAAACTAAAAAAAACAATCCAAAAGATCAATGAAACCAAGAGCTGGTTCTTTGAAAAAATAAATAAAATAGACAAACACCTAGCCAGGCTCACAAAGTAAAAAAGGGAGAAAGCACAAATACACAGGATCATAAATGAAAGAGGAGAAATCACAACGGACACAGCAGAAATCAAAAGAATAATCAGTAACTACTATGAACAGTTATATGGAAACAAGTTCAACAATCTAGAGGAGATGGACAAATTCCTACAACTCTACAATCACCCAAAGCCAGATAAAGAAGAAATAGAACACCTAAACAGACCAATTACAAGCAGCGAAATTGAAATGGTAATTAAAAACCTCCCCAAAAACAAAATCTCAGGACCTGATGGATTTACAAATGAATTCTACCAAACATTCAGAGACGAATTAGTGCCTATCCTTCACAAACTCTTCCAAAAAATTGAGAAGGAAGGGACAATACCAAACACGTTCTATGAAGCCAATATTACACTAATACCAAAACCGAATAAGGACAACACAAAAAAGGAAAACTATAGGCCAATCTCCCTAATGAACACTGATGCAAAAATCCTCAATAAAATTTTAGCTATCAGAATCCAACAATGTATCCATAAGATAATTCACCACGACCAAGTTGGATTCATTCCAGGGGCACAAGGATGGTTTAACATCCGAAAATCAATCAACGTTATCCAACACATCAACAAAAAGAAAATAAAAACCATATGATAATATCAATAGATGCTGAGAAAGCTTTCGACAAAGTGCAACACGCATTCATGATAAAAGCCCTTGAAATTCTTGGGATACAAGGAACATACCTCAACATCATAAAGGCCATCTATGACAAGCCAACAGCCAGTATCACTCTCAATGGTGAAAAGCTGAAAGCAATTCCATTAAGATCTGGAACAAGATAAGGATGTCCACTCTCACCACTGCTTTTCAATATAATACTGGAAGTCCTAGCCAGAGCAATAAGACAAGAGAAAGACATCCAAGGAATCCAAATAGGAAAAGAAGAAGTCAAACTATCACTATTTGCAGATGATATGATAATATACATAGAGAACCCCGAAATCTCCACAGAAAAACTAATTCAACTCATCAATCAATTCAGTAAAGTGGCAGGATACAAAATCAACACGCAAAAGTCAGTAGCCTTCCTATACACAAACAATAAATCTGAAGAAGAAGAAATCAAAAAAACCACCCCTTTTATTATCGAAACAAAAAAAATCAAATATTTGGGAATAAATCTAACAAAAGAGGTAAAGGACCTATACGAAGAAAACTATAAAACACTGTTAAAAGAAATAGAAGAAGACACAAAGAAATGGAAAGACATCCCCTGCTCATGGATTGGAAGAATAAACATTATTAAAATGGCCATCCTACCAAAAGCAATATACAGATTCAATGCTATTCCAATCAAAATCTCAATGGCATTCTTCAAAGAAATAGAACAATTATTGATGAAATTCATATGGAATCACCAAAAACCCCGAATAGCCAAAGCTCTACTGAAAAAAAAGAAGGAAATGGAGGCATCACACTCCCAGACTTCAAACTATACTACAAAGCCATAATCAACAAAACTGCATGGTATTGGAACGAGAACAGACATACAGACCAATGGAATCGAATAGAAAATCCAGAAATAAACCCACAGATTTATGGTCAACTAATCTTTGACAAAGGAGCAAAGACTATGCATTGGAGCAAAGAAAGTTTGTTCAATAAATGGTGCTGGGAAAACTGGGTCGCTACATGCAAAAGAATGAAGCTTGACCACTACCTCACACCATACACAAAAATCAACTCAAAATGGATTAAAGAACTAGACATAAGACCTGAAACCATAAAATACATAGAAGGAAATATAGGTGAAACACTACGGGATTTGCACATCAAAGACATCTTTACAGACACATCACCCAAAGCAGTGATAGTGAAGAGAAAGATAAACAGCTGGGACTACATCAAATTAAAGAGCTTCTGCACAGCAAAAGAGACAATAACAAAAACAAAGAGAAACCCCACCAACTGGGAGAACATTTTTGCACCCAACACTAATGATAAAGGACTGATCACAAAAATCTGCAAAGAGCTGATGAGACTCAGCAACAACAAAGAAAATAATCCAGTCAAAAAATGGGCAGAAGAGCTAAAAAGAAACTTCTCTGAAGAGGAAATGCAAATGGCCAACAGACATATGAAAAAATGTTCAACATCACTTGTAATCAGGGAAATGCAAATCAAAACTACAATGAGATACCATCTCACACCAGTGAGAATGGCACATATTAAAAAAAACTAGCAACAACAAATGTTGGCGAGGATGTGGAGAAAAAGGAACTCTTGTGCACTGTTGGTGGGAGTGCAAACTGGTCCAACCACTATGGAGAGCTGTGTGGAGATTTCTGGACCTACTAAACATAGAGCTTCCATATGATCCAGCAATTCCACTCCTAGGTATTTACCCAAAGGACACAGAAACATCAATTCCAAAGAGCACCTGCACTCCTATGTTTATAGCAGCACTGTTTACAATAGCTAAGCTTTGGAAACAACCCAAATGCCCAAAAATAGATGACTGGATCAAGAAGATGTGGTACATATATACCATGGAATATTACTCAGCATTCAAAAAAGATAAACACATGCAATTTGCAGCAACATGGATGGCACTGGAAGGGATCATGCTCAGCGAAATAAGCCAAAAAGAAAAAGAAAAATACCGGATGGTCTCACTCATAGCAGGAATCTAGAAAACTTAAATAAGGGACCAGGAAAATGAATATAAGAAAGTGAAAATCAAAATCAACAAAAAACTATGAACCAGAGACACTTTTTGGGGGGTGGGTGGCGGGAGGGGAAGGATTGGGGTCAGAATGGGGCATTTGCAATTGTATGGGGGAATATAAAAATAAAATTTAATATTAAAAAAAAATAAAAAAAATAAATAAAACTATAGGTGATAAAAACAATCCGTTTAAGAGTAGCAGGCCCACAAGGTATTACACTCCCAGACATCAAAGAATACTACAAAGCTATTATAATGAAAACATTATTGGAATAAAAACAGACACAGAGACCAATGGTGAACTAACATATGACACAGGAGCTAAGACTATACACTGGAACAAGAATAGCCTCTTCCATAAATGGTACTGGGGAAACTGGATTGCAACATGCACAAGAATGCAACTAGGCCACTACCTCACACCATACACAAACCAACTCCAGTGGATGAAAGGCTTGCATGTGAAACCTGGCACCATAGAATACACAGAAGAGAACATAGGCAAACACTCCATGACATGATGCTCAGAAACGTCTTTGAGGTTTCTTCTCCAGAAGCAAGAAGACCAGGGAGAATGTACACAACTGGGGATACAGCTAGAGATGGTCATCAACACAGAGACACCTGCCGAATGGGGGAAAATAGCGGCACACCTATGAAAGCTAAGGGACTGATACCAAAGATCTACAAAGAGCTTACATGACTCAACAAAAACAAACAACCCAGTCCAAAAATGGAAATGCAAATCAAAACCACAATGATCTACCACCTCACTCCAATGAGATTGCTCCATGTTAAAAAAGAAAAACTGGAAACAACAAATGCTGGAGAAGCAGAGGAGACAAAGGAGCCTCTGACAGTGCTGGTGGGAGCACAAACTGGTCCAGCCACTATGGGCAGATGTGTGGAGGGTCCTCAGAACACTGAAAACAGGTCTACATATGATCCAGCCTTCCACTCCTAGGAATCTACCCAAGGACAGAAAAAAGAGGAAACCTGAACTCCAGTGTTTATTGCAGCACCATTTACAGTAGCCATGATATGGAAACAACTCAAATGGCACAAAACAGATGAATGGATAGGAATGTTGTGGTATAGTTACACCACGGAATATTACTCTGCAATCAAAAAGACAAATTCATGCCGCTTGTGGTGATATGGATGAAGCTGGAAGGGATGATGCTAGCCACAATAAGGCAGGAGAAAGATAAATATCAGATTGGTGCGAGCCAGGCTACCTATGCTGTTTGACAGGTTGCAGGCAGGGGGGAAATTCCTAAAAGGTGGGGAAGCTCCGCAGCCAGCTCCAGCTACTCATTTCATTTGTTTATGGCAGCTTTCACAATCATGGAACTTTTCTATAAAGCTTTAAAATGACATTATAAGTATTGACGTTAATGCTTGTTTTGGTAATGCACACTACAACAGTTTAAAAAATGTACATTCCAACATAATTCATAATGTGACAATTTCCAGTATTTCTTCATGTCCCCTGATTTGTAAATCATCTTCAACAAATCATGCTAAAACAAATCTTCAACAAATCATGCTAAAATCTTCAACAAATCATGCTTGAAGGAACTATTGGAACCAAACCTGGTAGAAGTCCTCACAAGAGGAGGCACTGAGGCACCCCAGAGACAAATTGTCCTGAAAAAAACGCACCACATACTGTTCCCACAGTAGGGGGACCCATTGTCCCAGCAAACTAAGAAGCTGCCTTTTGATCTTACAATGACTGCTTGACCTTTATATAGTTAACTAGCTTGGCCACATAAGTCATACTCTATCTCTTGTTTCTAGTTCTGAGAAATTTACTTCACTTAAAGAAAAAATGTAATCAGGTTAATCACAGACGAGGAAATTTGAGTAAAGATTGTGGCACTGTTAATAATTTAAAAATACCCAGGCGCAGTGATGTACGCCTGAAATCCTATGCTACCTGGGAGGCTGAGGCAGGAGGATTGCTTGATTGGCAGTTCTGGGCCACAGTGCGCTGCACCCATGTGTCCTCACATTCACCTCCTCAGATGTTGTGCCCTCTCTGGGGGCAGGGGTACCACACCAGGCAGCCTGCGTAAACCGGCCGGCCCAGGTCGGTACCGTTCGGAGCACAGAGGCTCCTCTGGCGTTCTGGAAATGAACCGCATCCATTGCCATCTCATGAGACCCGGTCTCTAAGCAAAAAAAAAAAATAATAATAATAATAATAATTTAAAAATAACCTCTAGAGAATGTAAAATAAAATCGCATGATTGCATGATGTAATGATAAAATAACAAATTTCCAATGCATAAATAAAACTCCGCTGAGGCTATCAGGAGGAGATACTTGTCACCTGATCAAGTGTCAGTGTCTCCTCATTCTCTCATTTCCGCTGACACCTTCCTTACCTTCGTGGACCCTGCCTTGGCTGGAGTTGGATTCCAGCATCAGATGGTTTCACTTACCTGTGAAATATAGAGAAACAGAACAAAGGTAAAGTAAAAGGCAACCTTAGCAAGCTGACCAAGAGCTGAGGCATCCAGCAGGGAGGAGGAGGGAGGGGGTGAACAGAGGGGATGAAGAACACAAGGTGATGTGCCATGAGTGCTATGGTGGTGGGAGAATTATGGGGACCACCCCTGAGGGGAGAAACCAATAACTAGACAAAAATGAACTACTATGTAAGCAAAGATGTAAAGGGCCTCCTGTTGGTGCAGGCAGTTGAGTGCAGTGCACCGCAGCCTCTGCAGTGGTGGTTCGATCCCCGCCAGCCGCAGATGCCCACATGGTGCAGCAGATCACTCCTGTCTCCCCTGCTGCTCCCCTCAGCAGTGTATTTCAGTCAATCTGCCTGTTCTGCTCCCTGCTCTGTCTCTGGTGACTCCTCTCACTCTCCCACACATCTGGCCTGTACACTAGTTCTTGTATAAATAAGTTAATCTTAAAAAAAGAAAAAAAAAAAGAAAAAAAAGAGATGGTCTTTAAGGACAGGGAAGACCTTAAGACAATATAAATAAATAAATGCACCTAAAGGGGGTCTCATCCTGAACAATGCTGCAGCCACTGCCGAGGCATCCCCTTCTCACCAATTGTTCCAGATCTCCAGGAATTTTCTCTGGTAGGTGCAGCAATTAAGCCTGTTGTGTGGAAATAATTAGAAAAAGGCTACTTTTAACTCCAGGCTCTTGCAAGTAGCAATCACATATGGGATTAGAGCCATTCTAAAACTATTAAGTCATTCACATTCAATATTAATGACAGCATTTTCACACAGTGCAATGAAACTTGAAAGTTGTGTTCTGTCTTGTTTTCGGCTGAAGCTCCTTCCTTATGGAGGAGGACACCCAGCACCCAAGGACCTGGTCCGAGGATGGGTGGGGGAGCCCAGATTTCTTCCCTCCCCCTGGCCTCCAAGAGGGTTACAATTTACCCTCATTTTAATTATTTTTTAAATATTTATTTATTTATTTATTTATGTATTTATTTATTTATACAAGCACTGGGTACAGTCAGAAGCGCGAGTGGGTGAGAGGATTCACCAGAGCCAGAGCGGGGAACAGAACGGGTAGACCAATGAAATACACTGCTGAGGGTGCAGCGGGCAGCAGGAAAGGTCTGCGCGCCATGTGGGACCTTTACCCTGAGGCCAGGGATAGAACTAGTGCTGCAGAGGCTGCAGGTAGCTTCACAGCGCTCAACTGCTGCGCCACTGGGGAGGCCCTACCCTCATTTTAAAACCTCCAGTTCAGTACAAATCACAGATTTGGGAATCCAAATATACCTGGCCCTTGATCTCAGAGAAGTTACTGATCCCGTTTGGACCTCAGGGTCCACGACTACAGGGTAGGAATAATATCTCTATAGCATCATTAATGGAGATCACATAACTAAAGCAATGAACTTGTTGCATCAGCAGGTGCTAAATAAATGCTGATTCCTTTCTCCTTTCCAGAGAAATTCAACTTCTCTCCAAAGCGAGCAAAACAGAGGGATTGGCAAGGAAGGAGGTAACATCAGTTTAACACATTAAAAGGTAAAGTGCAGCCTCCCCCATCCCCCGCCGCCAGTGTCCTAGGAGTTAAATCTCAGTGCTGCTACCACAATGGTCTGAGTTCAGTCCTGGCCACGAAGCTACCCACGTGGTGCAGCAGACCTCTCCAGTCTTGCCTGATGCTCCCCCTCAGCAGTGTATCTCGGTAGATCCGCCTGTTCTACTCCCTACTCTGTCTCTGGTGAATCCTCTCACCCTCCCACTCCTATGGCCTGCACCCCAGTTCTTCTATGAAAAAAATAAACAAAAACTTTTTACAAAAAAGATAAAATGGAGTATCTCCAAAATGTCCAGTTCCCACATGAGTCACTGTGGTTTACACAATCCCTGAAATAGGAGGAATCCTCTTAGCACCATCTATAGAGAAAAGATCTCAAGAGACTTAGAAAAGGGCCCTTCAGTGTCTTACATACACCCCATGAAGAAAATTTTCACCCTGATGGATGACGGTGCCCAGCTGTCACTGCTGTGGTGTGTCTCGGATCCAGAGAGGGCCACTGTTTTCAATACACTGAATCGGTTAATAATAACCCACATTAGAAAACCGAAGACTTGTAGCCAGAATGTGGCAGGAAGTGTGGCTCCTGGTCACTCAAGGCTCAGGAAAGTCTGGATTCTATTCAAGGGTTATTGTAAAGTCACCTCATGAGGCAGTTTCCAGGGTCAAAGCCCCCTTCAAGGCTCTGAATGGCCACATCACCTGCACGACAGGTAGTGACGTCTCGGCCCCCAGGCGTGGGCCCAGGACCAGCACAGGCAGCCATGAGAAATGAGTCACCATGAGAAATGCAGAGCCCCAGGTGCCATGCAACCTCTGGGTCAGAACCTGCATCCCAGGAGACTGGGACTCGACTCTACCCTCCTGCATGCTGGACCTGGTGTGGGGAGGGGGATGTCAGGCCCAGCAAAGTGTACAATACATTCCCCAGATTATATCCTAAGTCCACAGAAATAAAACACACAGGTCAATGGAACAGAGCGGAGAGCCCAGAAAACCCATCCAGGGGTTGATTTGTGCAGCAGGGAGGAGTCGGGAGCAAACACGGGGGATGCACCTTCATTCAGGGGCGCTGGGCACCCACGGGGCCACACTCGGGAATGTCCTGACCCCCATGTTCCTCCAGGACCCCAATGACCCAGCAAAGCTCTCCAAAGCCGCCCCGCCAGGGCCCCTGACGTGCCGCTCCGCATCATCCACGGGCAGGGAGACGTCCTCGCCCCCCTCGCTGCGGGGCGGCTCCTGAAGAAACCGGGGTCCCGCAGGCAAGGCCTTCACCCCGAGTCCCGGGAAGCGAGTGCCAAGGCGAGCCCGGCCGCTGGGGAGGCGGGAGCGGGCACAGGTTCGGGGCAGCAAGGGCGGGTGTGGGGGCGCTCCAGGGCGGGGGCGGGCGGGAAGCCCCGGGGCGCTCACGGGGTCGCCCCCGCCCGTCCCGCTGCGGCTGAAGTTCAGGAAATCAAACGCCAACGGATGCCGAGAGCCCGCGTCTCTGAAAACACTGTGACCCTAAAATTCCCGCAGCCCTGAAAACAGCAACTCGTGTCCACGCGCATTAAAGACACTGACCCGCGGCCACAGAAGACCCCCAAACCCGCTGCCCCCCATAGGGAGAGAAAGGGCGCCCCGCCCCGGCCGCGCCCGCTCCCGCCCCCGCCCCCGCCCCGGCCTTGCCTCCCCAGGATTCCCCGCGAGGCCGCACTTCCCCGCCTCGCCACAAGGCGGCGCGCGCTCCCCTCACTCCTGCGCGCTGCCCCCAGGGCTTCTCCTTCCTTGCCCCCCCCACCCCCCGGCCCGCTCCGCTGGGGCTGGCGCTCCCGGCTTCCTAGGCTCCACCACTTCTGCTCCAGCCGCAGCTCCCACATCAGTGCGCAGGGGCGTGACGTCAACACACAGGGGACGGGGCGAGGGCCGGAGCAGCAGGCGCGGGGGGGGGGCGGGGGGCGAGGGGGCTTGGGTAGGCAGGGAGGCCTCTGTAGGCGGGGGCGGGGGAAGGCGGGGGGCGGGGAGAGGCTGGGGGCAGGGGGGCGGTGTGGGGAGGCGTGGGGGCGGGTCGGGGGGCGGAGCCATGGCCTAGGGGCGGGTCGGCCGGGCTAGGGGGACGCAGCCCAGAGAATCCTGGGGGGGCCGCGCAGAGGGGGAGCAGGAAGCGGGAGTGTGTGACTTCAGAGCCCTGAAGATGGGGAGATGGAATGACATGGAGGCAAGAACCCGCGGAAATAGGGGTTCTCGCTCATCCGAAGAAGAGAACAAGTTGGCGCTGCCCTTCTGTGGGGACTCTGGGTTTAGAATCTTAGAATTGGGAGTATTACATACACATGTGTGTGTATGAAGATAGTCATTCAAATGACCTAAGGAAATGCTGTGAACACAAATAAAAATCTTTATTTGTAAAATGCTAACCAGCATTTTCTTGTACTAACAAATACTTGGGAACAATCTGAATAAAAACCCCAGAAAACAGTGAAATATATTACACTGTATACATAAAACAAATGTCGCAGTTAGGTGCAATCATTCTGAATAGCTTTAAATGACTTGAGAAATACTTATGTTATGATGTTAAATGAAGGAGGAAAGACACAAAATTGTAGACAAAGTGTTATTCCAGATATAAAATGAACATACTATGATTGATTTAAATTTTAAATATCAGACAAAATTAAAACCATGGGTTAAGTCTACAGTTACTGACACACACTTAGGTGATGAATTGTGAAGGGTAAGGGAAATACTGTGACAGCCACACATTAGTGATTACTCAGAGGGCAAGATTAGGATACAGTGTGGTCTTGTGTTTCCTCACCCAGTTAATGGAGTTCATTTGGTAATTCTAAAATTTCACGTTTATACTGTCATATAAATGTCACATTTATAAATGTCGCATTTATGTCTAAAATGTCACATTCATACTGTTTACATGGATACAGCACCCAGAGTAAACCTGGAAACTGTGTCCCCTTCTTCACTGACATCCAACCAGCTGCCCCTGTCTCGTGGGAATCTTGTGATCACAACATGGGAATAGAGGATATTATCACACACGACACAGACACACATGAATAGGGACGCCCAAGACACAACGAAAGTGACAGATGGACTGTTATTATCTTACTTGAATCAGGTTATGTTCAAGTGTGTGATGCTTGTAGATCTTTTCTGGTGGTTTCTTTTTCCTAAATATATTCTAAAAATACGATTTAAGAAAAAAGAGAGCTGTATTTGATTTTTTTTTTGGAAAAAATGTTGTTTTATTTATCCTTTGTGCTGAGCTATAATTTATAACCTTTTCAAAAAGATTTATTTATTTATGCTACAAGAACTGGGATGCAGGCCAGATTTGCAGGGGATTACAATAACCAGAGAGATCGCGGGAAGCAGCACAGGCAGACGGACCGAGTGCACCGCTAAGGGAGCAGCGGGGAGACAGGAGAGGTCTGCATGCCCTGCAGGCAGCTCCCTGGCCAGGGATCGAACTCAGGCCACAGAGGCTGCAGACAGCTTCATAGCACTGACACTTAACCCCTGCAACACCTGGGAGGCCCAATGATTTTATTTTTCACTGAAACTATTTCATTCTAAGTGAATTTATGTCAGATTTCAATTTAAGAGGGTCGCTCATACCACGCAGATGCCTTTCACGATGTATGTCCAGGGCATCCCGGGCCGCAGCGGGAAACCCACCCTAACCCTAAACCTAACTCTGACCCTAACCCTGACCCTAACCCTGGACAGGGTGCTGCTGGAGAGAACGCCCTCTTCTATATGGGCACCCCAGTAGCCCGCGGACCTGTGCCTGGACAGTCTCCACCTTTCCAGCCAGGCCCTCCCGCTGAGGTTCCCTGGCCTGAGCCCCAGCTCTGTGCCGACACTGCCCCCTTGGGGCTTCTGCGTGCATGACCCCAGAGCTGACCAGGGGGGAAGGGACAGGGGCTTGTTTCCAGGCCTCCCCCTCAGTGGTCTCAAGATGAGCCCCAGATGCAAATGGATTCCGAGCACCCGCTGTGTTCATTCTCAGTCTGAGCCCTGGAGTCTCCCTGGTGCCATTTTTTTGCCGACCTGAAGACTCACAACTCAGGGACCTTCTCAATGGCCGAAGGGTGAGACTCAGCACTTCCACCATGAGGGCCTGGCTGGCCACAGCAGCCTAAGCTCCATCCAGGCCGGGGGCTACCATAGGGCGCAGCAGACCTCCCGTCTCGCCCGCCACTCCCCTCAGCGGTGGATTTCAGACAATCCTTCCCTGTTGCTCCCCGCTCTGTCTTTGGTGCATCCTCTCGCCCTGCACCTCTGGTCTACCTCCCAGTCTTGTGTGCACACACAAATAAGGAGCAAATGAAATGCATGTGGGAGAAGAAGGAAAATGGAAAAGGATGAGCTAGAATAAGAAGTAGCTGGACAGGCCTCCCTGGGGACCCAAAGATTCAGACTTCAAACTACGAAGCTGCCCACAGCCTCTGCAGCATGAGTTCCATCCCCTGCCAGGGAGCTACCCACACGGCGCAGCAGACCGCTCCTGCCTCCCCGCTGCTCCCTCTGCAGTGGATTTCAGTTGATCTGCCTGTTCTGCTCTCCACTCTCTCTGGGGAGTCCTCTGCCCCCCACACCTCTGGCCTGCACCACAGCTCTTGTATGCATAAATAATCTTAAAAAAAAAAAATCAAGAAACGACCCCCATCAAGCATGTTTGTCCTCTAGAGAGGTCCATTGAAAGCTTCACCCACGGGCCATGCGTCATGAAACCCACGGTGCCTGGTCCTGCCTCCCATTCCTTGCCCTGGTGTTTGACGTCACTGGTCACCTCCTGGCAATGGGGGCTCAGTGCGGTCATTCCCACTGTCAGCATCCCCCACAGAGTGTCCATGCCTCAGGATCACCAGGCCATGTTGGGGGGACCTCACCTGCACCCGCGAGACACGCAAGTGGAAACATGAGGAGAGGCAGTAACAGGGTCTGTTCCTCCCAGAGCGAGAGAAGGGCAAGCCGAGAGTACCCGCAAGCTGGCCATGGTGGACCAGGCCGTCCGGCCTCGTCCTGCCCCAGACGAGTCCGCTGAGCAGTGCCCCGGCCTAGACTTAAGCCCCACGGGGCAGGCTGGTGGCTCCCCAGACGTACCTCCTTGCCGTGGTTTCCTGATGGGCTCAGCTGGGCTGATCCCCTTCAGCCCCATCACCTGAGCCGATCCCCATCAGCCCCAGGACATGGGTGCAGCAGTAGCTGGGGGAGAACACTCACCACCAAGGCTGCTGCTTCCTGGTGTCTCTGGCATAAACCCCAGCAGGACAGGACATTCCGCCGGCCTCGATGGTGCCGTCGGGACACAGCGTGCAGCACACAGTGGGCCTCAGAGCTGCAAGCGAGGGCGCGGGTGGACCATGAACGGAAGGCTCCCTGCGGACCTGGGCAAGGCTGGGCGCTAAGGGGGGAGGCCTCCTGAGGGACCCCAGGGCGTGGGCTCAGCTGGTCCAGAGCTGGGAGAGGATGTTCCGGGCAGGGCCCAGCAAGTGCAGAGCCCCAGGCGGGAGGAACCAAAGGCAGTGGAGAGTGGGCTCCTGGGGGGTGCGAGAAAGGGAAAGTGGGGTGCGCGAGAACAGAAGCAACTGTGGTGTCCTGGGGAAGGAGCCAGCCAGCCTGGAGGGGCCAGGGGGACCCCAGGAAAGCACGGGGTGCTGAGTCTTGACCCTTCCTGGGCAGGAGGGAAGAAGGGGCAGGAGGGAGGGTGGCTGGGGAGACCCTGGGGAGGTCTGGGGGTGCAGCTGCAGGTCGGTCTGCAGGGAGAGGGGGCGCTCACAGGGGCAGAGGTCCCTGGTGGCTTCGCAGTTCCCCAAGGATCCTGGGGAGGAACCTGAGGGCAAAGGTGGGGGAGCCTGGAGCTCGCCTGGCAGGAAGGGGTGCTGTGGGGGTGGCGGGAGGGGGCAGAGGAGTGCGGGGTGAGCAGGGCTGTGTTAGCTGGTGAGGGGCAGGTGTACCCCTGCGGGGTGCCTGGAGAGGGGGTGAGGCGGGCATGCATGGACAGGAGTGGGATCTCTGGTCTCTGGGGTGCGTGGCGGGGGTGCGTGGATGGGAGGGTGATCTTGGGGGCATGGTGGGGGTGTGTGGACAGGAGGGGGATGGGTGGTGGGGGTGCATGGACAGGAGGGGAATGGGGGCCGGCGGGGGGGCATGGATGGGAGGGGGATCTCGGGAGGCAGCGGGGGTGCCTGGACGGGCAGGAGGGTCTCTGGGACGAGCAAACGCGAGGCCGGCGCTTGGGGTCCGTAAAAGGACTGTGAAGGACCGCGCCCGGCTTTCCCTCTGCTTTTGCTCCTCGCCCACCTCCTGAGTCCTGGGGCACGCGGGCCCACCTTGGGTGTCTGCAGTGCAAGAGGGGCAGGGTGGGGGCGGGTAGCCTGAGCTGCGCGCGCACCCTGCGCGTTCAGGCCCCGCCCCTCCCCCAGGTGGGGGGACTGGCGGCTGTGCGTGCAGCTCTCCTCGGGCCTCCGCCCCTGCTCTGGCCGCGGGGTTCTAACCACGCCCCTTTCCTTTATCTTTTTTCATCGACCAGTAGGATTGGCGGAAACCGGTCAAGCACACACAGGTCACCTAGACCCCGCCCTGCCCCGCCCCTGCCGGCTCAGTCGGGTCGAGAGTTGGTGCGAGCAGGATCGCTGCCGGGAGAGTTGAACGTTGGGGAATTTTCGCTGTGCCCCCACCCCCCCGCCCCCACCCCCAACACCCCCACCCCGCGATTTGGGAAGAACACCTACAGAGCAGATTAGCTGCGGCCAAGAGAAAGGTAACCAGGCCGGGCGCGGCTCCCTGGCCCAGCCCGAGAACGCCAGGGGTGGCCCAAGCCTGCTGCCCCCTCGGCACCCCTGGGCACCCAAAGTCTGCCCGCCAGCCCTGCCCCGCCCGTCGCTCCCGGGGGACTTCGGAGGGTGACCCCCAGGGTTCCCGACGGCTTCCCCCTGGAGGACCGGCCCTCTGCTTTAAAAAAAAATAAATAATGATTTATTTTTATTTATACAAGAACTGGGGTGCAGGTCAGAGGTGTGGGAGGGTGAGAGGACTCACCAGAGACAGCGGGGAGCAGAACAGGCAGATGGACAGAACACAGTGCTGAGGGGAGCAGCGGGGAGACAGGAGAATCTGCCGCGCCGTGTGGGTAGCTCCCTGGTGGGCTGGTAATTGAACCGGCGCTGCAGAGGCTGCGGACAGCTTCACAGCGCGGCGCTCAACCCGCTGCGCCACAGGGAGACCTGGCCCACTCCTTTTGCCACCCAGAATCGGACCCCTTGGGCTCCGGCCTCCAATGACCTCCTCTCTGCTGCACCTCCCCCATCACGGAGCACTACCTGGGCATCGGTGGGGAGGGGTGGAAAGTGGTGACATCACAGGCCCCTCAGAACCATCCGTAGTCGCCAGCCCCATGCTTGATCTGTTGACCAAGCCCCCCAGTGCTCACCCCTTCTCAGGTTCCTCTTGTCACCTGAGATTACCAACTTGAAGGGGGTGCGGGACCATAGGGTCCAACCCCGGGAGAGGGTTCAGGCTGCTTGCTCTGTACAGAACCCCACCATTGAACACTGGTAGCCTGCCAAGCCCGCCCTTCCCTAGTGCTCGTGGAACGTTGACAGCCACTCTGGGGGACACTGGGAAGAACTTTTTATATTGGTTTTCTGCGGGGCGTCTACTCCACAGAGACTTTCCAGTTTGTCTCATTTCTCCCTCTCACATTCTCATTCCTCATGACCCTGGGGCCAGGCACCCCCCAGCCAGTGCTCGTGGCAGAGATCTGTGTATCCTCTGTGGCTCAGATCACAGCACACTGACTTGCCAGCTGGGAATCTTCCCCCAGTCACCTCAGCCTGGGTTGCTCTGCAAGCCCCGGGGTCAGCAGGTGGAGTTAGCAACCATGCTGCTCGGGCCTGAGGACAGGCCTCTGTGTCCATGCACAGACGCACAGGCGTGCGTGATGACAGCAAACTGCCCGGAAATGTGCTGGCCTGGGCCCCAGCCGGGCCTCTCCCTGCCTCCTGCCACGGCATCCGTGGGTGCAGGAGCTTGAGTGGTGCTGGCAACAGCTCACATTTGTAAGAAAGGGCCTGGCGTCTGAGGACTCACATGCTTGCTGGTCCATCCCTCACGGGTATGGCCCCTGGCAGCTACTGAGTCGCGGCGTTCCAGAAGTTCAAGTCTGAGGACGGAGTGTAACCTCACCGTTTTTTCTTGAAACCACGTTATCCGTCCCTGTCTTCTGTCATGGAGGGTCGGGGAACTCACAGCACCTGGTAGAGTTGCTGGTGGCGTGAAGGCAGATGGCAAATCTACCTTGAGAAGTGGGATGTGAGTCCAGGCGCTTGCAGTTCTCGTGAGCCTCATCTTTCTCCTCTATGCAGCTGAGGGACTACCAGCAGAGAAACAGCTTGGGGTCTCCTGCAGGAGCCAGGAAGAAAGGGAAGAACAAACGTGGCCGCAGGCCAGAGACACCCACTTCTGGTGGCTGGGAGACATCGAAAGATGTAAGTCTGGCCCAGCCAGCTTCCTGGGAGAGGGGTGCTCTGGGGCCACAGAGTGAGAGGTCAAGCACACAGGAGCACCAGTGAGGAGCCTGGGTCTGAGTGCGGCCTCTGGGCAGCTCTGCTGGGATTTGATTTGGGGCAATGCTGTTGAAACTCTCCCTGCCCCCGAGAGTCAGGGCACTGCAGTGCTCCCGAAATCCAGGCCGCATCTGTGAGAGGATCGCGTGTTCATCCCTCCGTGCGGGGCTGGTGCACAGCACGCCTTCGGCCCTGGGCGTGGCCAGTGACTTCTCACTCTGGCACTTTCCCTCATTCCCGGCCTCCGGAGGGAGGCAGCCAGTGAGAACCCCTTCCCAGTTCAGGCGGCACAGATGCCTGGTGCCTGGGGCCAGGCGGCCTCTGAGGTAGGAGTCTGTGTTTGCCGCCTGCTTGACAGGGGTTCCACGCAAAAAGCACGTCCTCCCCGGGACTCAGCTGTCTCCCCAGGGAGAGGGGACTGTGGGGCCAGACCAGCGTGCTCCAGGCGGATCTGGTCGTGGGGCTCCGTCCCTTGGCTTGAGTAGCTTTCTGCCTCAGGCGAGGTGGTGAGCGGCCATCGGGAAGGATGCGCAGGCCGGGGTGTGGACCAGTCTTCCTGCCTCTGGCCCCAGTGGTCCAGAGCTTCTCTCTCTCTCCTCTGACCTTCTTGTCCTCTCTGAGCCGCTTTTCTCTTCCTCCCCTTGCCCTTGTTTTTTCCCTTTTCACCTCCTGTAGCATCAGGACATTCCGCAGGTGCTGGTGTCCGACCTTAGCCCCTCCAATGGGGTAGCGCCCAACACCCCCGGCCAGGAGGAAGGCGAGGCTGCGACGAGACCCCTCTCTTGCCTGCTGTCTCCCCATGTGTGGGCCATGGCTTGTCTGGCACGGGGTCCTTGGCCTCTGGCTGGGTTCCATTGCCATCGTTAACCCTTGGCGTGTCGGCGTCTGTGCTTTCACCGGCTCGGCTGATGGCTGGTTTCCTTACCTTGCATCTTCGTCTTCTCGGGAAGATGCCATGCACCGTGAAGGGTGAAAGGTCATTTGGGAACAGCTTCCAGAGCAGGGTTGTGAGATAGGGCCTTCCGGGCCTCCAGCGTGAACGCTCGGGGCCGTCCTGCAGGAGAGTGTCCTAACCGGCCCGCACGGGGCTTGCCCTCAGGCTAAGAGAAAGGGGCTTCTATTCCAGGTGCAGGGGTTGAGGCTCGCTTGGAGCAGGACTGCAGAGCGACTGAGGTTAGCCAGAGAGGAGCTATTGGGACATTCTGCCCCCGTTGTCTTTTAAAAATCAACCAGACACTCACCCACCATCCAGGGGCCCTCGGCAGCGGGCGCTTTGCTTGGCCACACAGTGGGATGTGGAGCTGAGGGAGCAGTTGGCTGTAAAGGGCGTGCAGGCTGGAGGGGTGGCCCTCGAGACCGATGTGTGGAGGCGGGCGGTGCTCATCCCCGTGGAGAGCAGGGCAGGTGGGAGTCGCGGCAGAGGGCTGGTGCGGGAGAGGATGAGGGTGCGGAACGCAGAGAGCGCTTTTCAAGAAGGTAAGTAAGGTGCCCGGGGTGCCCTGGGCTGAGAAAAGACATTGTCCCGAGGTGAAGCGCTGCTTCCGAGGTACATGGGAGGCCTCTGGGGCGGGGCGGGGGGGGTCAGACAGCCACCCGGCGACAAGAGGACAACTGACAGGGACAGATCCCGTCCAGGACAGCGTGGCGGGAGGGCTGTGCCGGCCCAGGTGTCCGGTGTGAGTCTTGTAGCCAGGATAGCTTGTGCCCAGTCCATTGAGTCTGTGTGGTGCTGGGACTCACCTGTGGGCTCAGAGCAGGCACTGAGAGGCACCCGGGGGAGCACAGGCTTCCTTCCCCTAATGCTCACCCCTGTCTCCTTTGTTCCCCTGGAGATGAAGACCCAGACCCCCATACGCCTGTTTGTTTTTAAGCCTCTCCGTGACATTAGGGTTTCCCGCTCACGTTTTCTGTCCCAGCGACATGGGCCCGTGACTGGTGTTCTGGGCAGAGCTGAGGGCATTTCCAGAGATGGGGGATTCTGAGTGAATAAAACAATTTCTAACGGAATGGGACCTTTGAGGGGGCATGGACAGTGTTATCTTCTTGAAATCCAGACTTAGCTACAAGGCTCGAAATGACAGAACGCGGTTGCTCACGAACCAGCCATGTATATTTCAGAGAAATAGTACATCTCAAGATAAAGGACATTTTCCCCTCGTGAGCTTTCTTGTGTCTAACTAAGCATCAGCGGGAGACCAGCAGGCACCCAGAGCCTGCCAGGCCCCAGCTAGACGTGCCCACCTCACCCCAGTGCCTTGCTCTGGCCTCTTAGGGTCTGTTGTGGAGGTTGGCACAACAACACCAGGCTCCAGGCCAGAGGTGGGCAATAAGCACATGCACAGCGGGACTCTCCACCCAGGCTCTGCAGTCCTTGCTCTAAGGAGGGTTGTGATTGGGTTTTCAGGGCCATCTGAGGGGTCCAGAGAATAGGAAGCCCTTCCCTCCGAGGGAGCTGCAGTCCCTTCCTAGTGCCCCTGCCATGCCCCTGCCTCCCTCAAACTGGAGCTTGTCGGCCACCCTTCCTGCCTCTCCTTCCGGCCTGCTGGATGCCAGCTCTCAAGGGCCAGGGGTTTGAGTTCAGTGTGGGGCCTGAGCCTGGAGAGGCTAGTGGGCCTCTGGCCGAGCAGGTGGGTCCAGCTAGGGAAGGGGAGGCTGCTTCTCTAAAGCTCTGGGCTTCCAGGAAGCCACAGGTCAGGGGTTCAACATCTGCTCTCTGGTGACATCTCGGGTGTGTGGGTGTCCTTGAGCTCAGAGGTCGGGGTGCAGGAAGCGGCCAGCTTTCTCTTTTACCAAATCCAGCAAGAGAGAATGGAGTCCAGGGGGCAGCTTCTTCCCCAGAGAAGGGAGGGCCGCCCCACCAGAAATAAAATAATTCTGATGAAATGGGGCAATTGAGGGGAGTGTCTTTTTGAACTCCAAACTTAGTTCCTAGCTCAAAGGATGTATTTGGTCACTCAAAGACCAGTCATGGACATGTAAGTTCTAAGGATTGGGCCTTTTTCCCCCTCCTGTGTGCTCTTGTGTCTTAACTGTAAAGATCCAGGGAACCCAGGAGGCAGGAGGCACCAGAGCCTGCCAAGCCCCAGCCAGGTGTGCCTGCCTCGCCACAGCCCCTGCCCACCTGCTGCCTTGCTCTGGCCTCTTAGGGTCCAGTGTGGAGGTTGGCATGGCAACACCAGGTTCCAGCCACTGCCCTTGGCCCCCGCCCCTGCTGAGATTCCCGCACCGCTGACCCCTGAGTCCATCCCCGGGGCTTTCTGGCTGGGGGAGGAGGACAGGAAGAAGGGGCACAAGAGGGGAGAGAAGTACCTGGTGGCCTTGCTGTCTGCCTCTCACACTGCCACTCTGCCCTGCAGGGCCCAGGGTGCGGGCCAGGCGGGCTTTCCAGAACAGTGCCTCACTTCTCCCGGGCTTGGCACACCTTTCTCCTGCAGTGACAACCTGTGCCATGCCCACCCAGGCTGGGGCTGTCGTCTGGAAGGCCCCAGAGCGCCCCAAGGCCTGGACTCCCTCGGCCACGCGCCACGGTGGCTCCCAACATGGGACCGTCCTCTGGCCACAGCAGCTCCGTGCTCCCTGCCCGCAACCCTGCACCCTGGCAGTGAGGCAGCCCCTTTCCTGCATGGCTTCCCTAACCCCCACCCCGCTCTGCCCTGTGCCAGGCGCCCTGTGGTCGCACCCCTCCTGCGGAGACACCGGCTGGGAACCATGACACCGTGTCCCCTGGTGTCCCTCCTCCCGACGCTGCCCTCCCTGATGCGAACAGAACGGCGTCCACTCTGGTCTGTGCCCCTTATCCCTGCCTGCACCCCACTGGCTCGCCCGCCCTTCCGGAAGGACCGTGCCTCCCCCATTCTCTCCCATGTCCTCCATGTCACTCGCTTCCTAGAGCCGAGAGCCCTTCCCGAGGACGAGGACGGGTGGGGAGGCTGAGAGCTTGGGGAGCCAAAGGTGGTCAGAAAGCGCTGGGCCCGCCCCAGCCTGGTGGGCTCTCCCCAAACTGAATGGCTGCCTCCTGCATTTCTTCCCACACAGAACCGTGACGCAGAACATGGCTCTGGTTCATTGGGTGAGAGCATGTGAGTGTCTCCCATGGGGCAGCAGCCCCTCGTAGAGGGCGTTGGGGCACCTCATGCTTGTGACCCCCACCCCACTGAGCTTCCTGTGGCACCGACTCCTCTGTCTCCAGGGCTGTCTCTTCCACCGAAGGCCTGCGGCAGCTGTCCTGTCAGCTGAATGGACTTCCAGCAGAGGTGCCCTGGGGACAGGGCCCAGAGGGGTTATGGGGGAGGTTCGATAGGAAGACACTGAGGGAAGGTTCCCAAGGGAGGCAGCATCCTGGGGCCGGCCCTTGCCACCAGGGGATGTCTGGCTGGCCGCTGCTCCTTTGGAGCGGTCAGATGAAGGGTCGGCCTGTGAGTCTGCGGTTCCATCCTGCCGCAGAAGCATGGGGTGAGGGGTCAGGGGGAGCTCAGTACCAGGAGAAGTTGGCACAAAGGGATTATGAGCAGAAGGGAGGCAGGAAAAGGAAATTTTGCCAGTGGATGGGGAATTCGGGGGCTTAGGCCTTGAGGGGGACTGAGAGCCGCTCCATGGGCGCTCCACCTCCCTCCTAACCTCCCTCCTGTGTCAACGGGGAGGACCAGGCATCTGTTGTTAACACAAAGGATCTGCAGGCCAGTCCCCCCCTTCTCCCAGGGTGGGGGCTGGGTGCCCCACTACCAGGTGAGACTGCCCAGATGCCCTCCCAACCCTGCGGACTGCTCTCTCTCCCTGCCCCCCGCTCCTCCAACCCTCCTCCTCTCTGCATGCACCTCAGAGCTGGCATCAAGAACTGGCACTAGAACCAGTCTCCAGCAATCTAACAAATAAGCAGCTCACTAGCAAGACAGAAGAACTGGAAAGAGCCCGCTGGGGCCCTGAATTCCAGCTGCAATCCAGGACTCCGATTTCCTCTTGGGCCCAGAAGAGAGGGTCCAGGGGTCCTGGTGCCAGGGGAGAACCTGGTGTTGGAGGATCCAGGGCTCAGCTTGAGGGGCCCCGGAGCACAGAGCTGGCAGCATGGCTCTCTTGTGGCTGCCCTCTTTGCCCCTTCTCTGCTCCCCAGACACCCCTGCTGTGCTCCCCCTCCCTGGGGGAAGCACTGGTTTGGCTGGTGTGGTCCAGCCCTGACTCAGCCCCTCACTTCCTCCGCTTTCACCTTGGACAAGACACCTCTTCGCCCTGGCTTTAGTTCCTCCAGGAGGCATATGTAGAAGGTGTCAAGGTCTCCAGTAGCTCAAACAATCCCAGGTCCTTTTCCTTCCTCCCCCTCTTCCTGTGCACAGAACCCAGCCTGCAGCTCGTGCCACCTCAGTCTCTGTCGGGTGAACAGACAGACCCTGCCAGGTCAGACGCCGGCAGAAGGGTCGTCTTCCCTTCTCAGACTCTGCCTGGGGCTTAGGGTGTTGTCCTCCAGGAGAGCCAGGTGCAGACTCTCCCCTCTGTCGCTGCGAGCAGCGCCACCCAAGGTCTTGTCTCCTTGGGAGCGTGAGGGTGTGGCAACTCATGCATGAGAACTTCAAACCCATCGCTGGCCCTGCACATGTCCCCTCTCTGGTCTGAGAAGACAGAAAAGGGGGACACTCAGTTCCCTTCCTTTGACTTTTCCCCACAGAAACAACAGAACCAGGAAACTTTGGATCAGCTGGAAACAGTAACATTTTCTTGTTCTTTCCCTGACATGGTGGTCTGGAGGTGGGCTGATATGGGGCATCTGGTCTTGCCTGCTTCCAGCCTGGAGACAAGCAGGGCCCCCGGCTCCTCTCCTGCCCCTTTCCCCCACCCCCATGGTCTGGGCTTGCGGTAGGCCCATCTGGCCCACTGGTGGCCCGCGGTGCTGTGCCTTGCCTCTGCCTCCTGGAGACCCTGATTCCCTTTGCAGGAGAAGAAAGACCACGAGCGGAAGCTGGTGAGGGAGCAATGTGCACTCCAGGAGCAGTTACAGGTGAGGGCAGCCCGGGTTCCCCGTCCCCGAGGAAATGCCTCTTTTCCACATCATTCCGACTCATTTGCTTTGTTTCCCAAGAGTCACATCCAGACCACTGGGTTCTGGTGTCTGAGAAGACGGAACTGAGGGCTGTGCTGGCCCACGCTCAGCAGGCAGCCAGGCAGAAAGCAGGTGGGGCTCCAGGCGCCCTTCATCCGTGCACCTGGCACATGGCAGGCCCACGGGGCGGTGGGGGGACTCCTCCTCAGGGCTGCGCTCTGACCTGTCTCACGGCAGGTGAGTCGGAGGAACTGGCCGGTCGCCTCCAGTCTGCGCATCTGTGTTGGAGAGCTGGAGTGCATGCTTTCTGCCGTCTCCACCCATTGCAGACAATCTGACCAGGTGAGCACTGCCGCCTGCCCAGCCCCTGGTGGGTGCCCCCCCCATCAAGGTGGGGGAGAGCCTCAATGTCCCTGATGTGGGATGGAGCTCTTTCCGCCCAGAAGGTAGCACAGCCAGCTGCTCGAAGGCTGTAGTCAGTTGTGGCCTGAGGGGGGTGGCCGCTGTGCGCCTCGTCCTTTGCTCCCGAGATCCTAGTGAAGGCAGGTGAGAAAGGGGCTCGGAAGTGCTTTGAAAAGAGGTGAAGTGTGACTCCGGGCGAGGAGGGCTGCTCTGTGCTGGTCCCTGTCTAGTAACGAGTCTGCAGGCTGCATCCCTGCCCACAAATCCTGACCTCGCCTTTGCCTCTCATGTCTGCAGCACAACAAGGAGCTAATCCAAGAGAGAGACGCTCTCAAGCAGGAGTTATCTGAGAACAAGTAGGCCTGGGGGCAGGTGGGGTGCTGGGGGGCAGGCTTTGGGCCCAGCCCTGTGCTGGGCAGTGGAAAGGATGCAAGTGCATGGGGTGAGGAGGGCAGAAAGCTCGCGACCTCTCCCTGGCCAACCTCTGGCGATGCTGAGCCCTGGGGCTCTGGGTCCTGCCACTGCTCTGGGGTCTGTGGCGAGGGTGGGTAGATCTCCAGGGGGACACTTTCTGGCTCTGGTTATGCCTCTCCCCTTTGCGTGGCCCTAGCAAAGCCATTGAGGACCTGCAGCAGTGCCACTCCGAGCTGGAGGAGCGGCTCCAGCTCTTGTTGGAGGAGAAGGACACCATGCAGGCGAGACTGGAGGACCTGGAGAAGAAGCTGGAGATGTCTGAGCTGCTGTCGAAGCAGGTGAGGGGCTGGAGCAGAACCCCAGAGAATCTGTGCTCCATCCAGGTGGGCTGGGTCTCTAGGGTGACTGTGATCTAGCTGAAACCCTTTCGGGGGACATTGCACAGAAGACGCTGGGCTCCATACATCCCCCCTCACTTTTTGAAAATTTTTACTGTTGCATATAAGTGGGGGGTAGGCAGGGTGAAAGGACTCCCCAGAGACAGCAGGGAGCAGAGCAGGCAGTGAAAACCCATTGCTGAGGGGAGCAGCAAGGAGACAGGAGAGGTCCGCTGCACCCTGTGGGTAACACCCTGACCAAGAAACTCAGCCAGCTGCAGGAGAAGCTGGCAGAGCTGCAGGAAATGGTGAGCCCTGCGCCAGCTGGGAAGGTCTCGGGGCCTCCGGGAGGGAGGCCCTTAGGCCAGGACAGAGGGAGCCCCAACTCAAAGCGGGGGGCACTGGTGACCTTGTGTCCTGCCGGGTCCATGGCCACCTGTGCCCTAGGCTCTGCCATGGAGCATGGACCCAGGACTGTCGGTCACCTCCCTCCTGGAGGCACGAGCCACTAGCAGAGAGATGAGACATGGAGACATCCTGGATTCCAGACTCGGCTCCAGGCTCACTCTTCACTGAACAGTGCTATGCTCAGCATCCTTCCCTTCAGAGGGCACTCGCAGGCAGTTCTGAGGAGAGTTAAGGAAGGGGCCTGGGCAGGCGGCAAAGTCCCACAGTGCCTGCCTCAGGAAGAGGGGCCTGGCCTGTCCCCCGCATCTGTTGGTGCAGATCTGGGAGGTGCCTCAGTGGCGGGAGCCAGCAGCAGTGGTGGCCTCTCACTCTGCTGCTCCAGCACAAGGCCATTGTGGCAGTTGCTCCTCAGAACTGGCCTTTTCTGCACGCTTCCTGTTTGATGGACTAAAAAGGTGCGGGCTATTAGCTGATGGGTGCCAGACAGTCCGGTCAGCCGCAGGATGAAAAATGGTCCAGGGCCTCCCCGGTGGCCCAGGGGTTAAATCTCAGCACCATCACCACTACTGCCTGAGTTTGATCCCTGGTCGGGAGCCGACCCACGGGGCGCAGCAGACCCCTCCTGCCTTGTCGGCTGCTCCCCTCAGCAGTGGAATTCAGTGAGTCGGCCTGTTCTGCTCACTCTCCACCTCTGGTCAGCACCCTGGTTCTTCTGCACAAAAAAGGAAAAATGTTCCAATCAAACTGATGTCAGGGCACCCTGAAGAGTGATAAAAGACAGGGTCAAAGGGAGCTCAGGGGCTCTGTTCCCACCTCCAATGAAAGAAGGGGAAGAATCTGTTCCTGGCCTCTGAAGAAAGAAGGACCAGAAGCTGAAAGAAGAAAAGCAGCGTCCAGTAGCCAGCCTGTGCGGGAGGAAGAGAGGATGAAGACCTCTGGCAGAGACTGGCCTCTAGTCCTGTGTCTCACATCACCTGCAGGGGGCGCCCAAGGCTCTGGCCTCGTGTCTGAAAGAGCTGCTTGTCAGTGTTGTCCAGCAACTCACAAAGGGCTTTTAACGCTTGGTGTCTCTGACACCGGCTGGGATCCCAACTGAAAAGGGGAGTCACAGGGCATGAGGATGGGATGCCAGGACAGGCCACAGTGGCCACCCACCTGCCCCGGCTCGAAGACAACAGAACCACCAAAAAGCCCCAGCGCCAAAACCAAGGGCCGTAGCAACACAGTCCCCATCGATAGGGGCCTACAGGCTACAGCCGAGGGAAGGATAGTGCCTGGTAGGGGACTCATCACTGTGCATCTCAGCCATGTGCACAATTGCAAGAGATTTCAGCCTCTGGGAACAACCAACTTGGGGGTCATTTTACAAATAGGCAACAGCTTACTGTGGCCACAAGTGGTGTCTGGCTCACCCAGGTAGTGTCCACCAGAAGTACCAGCAGAGTTCCAGTCCCCCATCACCAAGAGTGCTGGGCAGCACTGGCCAGTAGTGATGGTCACTACTGGTTCCCCTGTGGTAGTGTCTAGCTGAGGTAGCTGGGTTCTGGTGACAATTTGGAGACCGACCACCGCCTGCCCTCACCCTCCCCTCCCCGCGTCTCCCCTGCAGGTGGAGGAGAAACATCAAGAGGCTCAGGAGCTACAGCAGCAGCGGGACCAGTACTTTGGTCACCTTCACCAGTACATGACTGCCTACCAGCAACACGTGGCCGCCTACCAGCAGCTGGCCAACGAAAGGGATGTCCTGCAGAAGCAGGTGCTGCTTAACACCCAGCTTGTCCACCAGATGCAGCACGAACAAAAGCAGAACAAGATTGAGGTGGAGTTGGCCTGCCAAGAGCTGCAGGAAACACAGGTGGGGAAGTTAGAGTGCCAGACCCCAGGGGGCCGCCCAAGCAGGAAGCCCTGTAAGTGGCATCCCTCCTCTGGCTTTCCTGACCCCTTAGGGCCGCCTGGAGGCTGCCAGCAAGCAGAACGAGCAGCTGAAGGCCCAGCTGAAGCTCATGGCTCAGACTGGAGCAAGTGAGTGGGACTTCAGCAAAGCGCAGCTTTGCAAGAGAGGGAAGCCATCCCTCGGAAAACTTGGATCCTTCTCCTTTGGGGACTTGCTGGAGCGGGGTTGCAGAGAGA
>NW_023601851.1:4255500-4430905 GCF_014898055.3 Talpa occidentalis | reverse complement strand
TGGAGTGAAAGACAACACAGAGTTGATGGAGACAGGTGGTGGCCAAAGTCCAAGAAGAGCTAAAGATGCTGCAGGAGCACAGAAAGTGGACAAGGTCTGGGAGATGGAGGACAAGCCCTGGGAATCATCTTGGACCTTGTGGGGAGGAGAAGAAAACCCTGCAAGGCCCAGCCCGCCATACCCCTGAGGCAGCAGACTTGTCAGGAAAAAAAGGGGACCCCATCCATTATCCAAAGCTTGCCCAGTGACAAAGATGACACTGACTGACTTCCACAAACAATCCTGCCACAAGACGGAGAACTTTGGGACCTGTGGTGGACAGAATAATTTGCCCACCACAGGAGATGAAGATCAAAGGATGGGCCTGTCATCCTTGGTTGCTTAAAGCAAACTAATCTGCTGCCAGGCACTCCCAGAGCCACAGGGTGGCTGTGCCAGGCAGTAGGTAGAGGTGAAAAAATCCTGAAGTGGCGGGTTGGAGGGTATATGAGGTAAAGTCAGGCTTTCCCCCCTCCTGCCATTAGCCTCTGTGGCTGGCACCCAAAGTCTTGTACATGTGCATGTGAGTGTGGACACCCGGGCCCAGAGAATTTTGGGGATGTGCATATGTAAGCCAAGGGATGAGGTGGTATTAGGGCAGCATCACTCTGAATTCCAAGCATTTCACACAGTGAAGGCCACCCACAAAAGGCCTCTTACCATGTATTTGAAGACACAATAGTCATGACATCAAACCCCAGGAATCTCAAACCATGAAGAACCATCCACCAGAACCACTCCAACTGCAATGGCCCCTCTCCTTGTGAAGATAAAGGACACACTCACCAGCAGTAGCGATTCAGATTCAAAGAAGACTTGTAGATGCTGAGAACAGACCATTAAAAAATAAACCAAAGCACACACATGGTAACTTTGTGATGACATGAACCATTTCTACTTCAGAAGTTTGTTTTCTTCCCATCTATCGTTCAGTTATGTTGAATTTCTTTTTGTATTCCTTCCTGCTTTCCTTTCTCCTTTAGGTCCATCCTACTTTATTTCCCTCCTTCCCCAACCTCTTCACAACCGCCTCTGCAGGTTTCCCCATGGAGGGAGCACAGGGGATGATGGTGACTTTGCAGTTCCCTGTGGACGTGGCTCTGATAACAGGGCCACACCTGGGTCCCCATGGCCACTCACTGGAGGCTGATGGAGCCTGAGGAGGGGGAACCACAGTCCTGCTTGTGGAGTCTCCTGTGACCCCCCTGGCTGTGCTGATGACTCAGGAGGCTCGTTACTGGGGACACCATTAAGAAGTCCATGGGGACAAGGGACACCTGGTCCCCTCAGGGTGAGTTCCCTGAGGAAGGGGACCTGGAGATGGTGTCAGGGCCTGGGGGCCAGTAGGAGAAGGAGATAGTGAGCCCTGCGGCCTGTCTGCTGGAGTCTGAGAGCCAGAGGCCTGGACACCAGAGGCCAGCACAGCAGAGGGCAGCGGGTGACCGGGACATCAAGTGAGGTTTGCTTTTCCTCCTGTCTCTGTGAGGGCGAGAATTTTGTGGGAAGCAAACTTCTGGGACAGCGGGTGTGTCACACCAGACTGAGGTGTCTCTCAAATAATTTTAATAAGTAAGTTTTTTAAATCTTAATTTTTAATTTACTGACTTTCTGTTTAACCCATACATCAAAGTGTTGGCATTTCAACATGAAATATTTATGTTATTGTGTGTGTTTCCAATGGTGACTTTGTTTCTTTATTGAGGTAACACTGTTTTACAACACAGTATCACTTCAAAATGCATATTGTATTTCAGGAGAACAGTAGCTAGAATATTCATCTTATGAATGGAAACTAATAAATTATAAAGGTGGATTATGGTTCAGTTTCAGAATGCCAATGTTGTTCTGGGATAATCTTAATTAAAGGTGTTCCAAGATTATTATCTTTCATTCATTTATTATTTTATAATATTCTGACCTAGGGTATGTAGGACATTATTGTTCCATAACTAATTTTTTAACATTTAGCACTCTGAGTTGAAAGTATATAATGTTACATGAAATCACATTTAATGGAAGTATTTAGAGGGCAGTGGGGAAAATCTGCAAGGAAATTTAAAATACTGCTAATTGTTTAAAAAGGGAAGGTACACATCCTCATCCCTAAAATATTATGACATAAAGGGAGTCAGAGAGAAATTCATGACTTTTTCTTGTTATCTGTTTTTTTTTTTTTTTACACTAACATTTTACAATACATATATTTTTTTTTATTTTGAAACAATATTTGCTTTCCCCCACCCCCTCAGGATGAGTCCCCATAGAATATCCTTTCCCAAGGCACCGTGCACCATCACCTCAGTCCCCTGTGCTCCTCCCTCCCTCCCTATTATCCCTCCCCCTCCTCCTCCACTGCAGGATGTCTCTGATTTATAATTGTCTGATTATGCTTTGTTGTGTTTTTTTTAAGTATTATTCATTTATTTATACAAGCACTGAGTACAGTCAGCAGTGCGGGAGGGTGAGAGAATTCACCAGAGCCAGAGCAGGGAGCAGAGCAGGCAGAAGGACCGAGGTACACTGCTGAGGGGAGCAGCAGGCGGCAGGAGAGGTTTGCGCGCCATGTGTGACCCTCACTGGCGGCCGGGGATTGAACCAGTGCTGCAGAGTCTGTGGGCAGCTTCACAGCCCAGCGCTCAACTGCTGCGCCACCGGGGAGACCCACTTTGTTGTATTTTGTACTGCTATTATTATTTTTTTTACACTGATGTCTTACTGTGTTGGATTACACTTATTTTCATATGTTGAGCCATCCTTGTGTCCCTGGACTGAATCCCACTTGATCGTGGTGTACTATCCCTTTGATGCATTGCTGGATTCTGCTGGCAGGATTTCGTTGAGGAATTTTACATCAGTGTTCATTAGGGAGATTGACCTGTAATATTATTTTTTTTGTGCTGTCTTTGTTTGGTTTTGGTATTAGTACAATGTCAGCTTTGTAGAACATATTTGGTAGTATTCCTTCTTTTCAATTTTTTGAAATAGTTTATGTAGGATAAGTACTAATTCACTGCTGAATATTTGGTAGAATTCATTTGTGAAGCTCTCTGGGCCTGGGCTTTTGTCTTTGGGGAGTGCTTTGATTACTGCCTCAGAGACCATACTTGCTGACCTGTGCTTTTTCCCAGTGGTTCTCTGAGAAATGGAGAAGGGGCGGAGGGGAGCACCTCAACACAGGGACTCTTATTCAAGCTGGGTGTTTTGTCTGCCCCATTTTCACCGGGTGCTGTGCCCACAACTATATGGATCCCGTAGCCTGAATTCTGTGCTGTAGGTCTCCATTCCAGGGCTATCAGATCCAAAACGCTGGCTGTCACTCTGCAGTGCCTGCTTCTATGGTGCGTCCCTCATCTTGGATCCTGCGCCTCAATCTCAGTTCCAGAATGGGGGGTCTTTCTCCATGCCTTATTTCCCTTCTTAGCCTCGTTTGCATGGCCCATCCTTTCTCAGAGCCTGAGTGTGTTTTTGGGATCCCTGGTTTCCAACTATCAGGATGTTGGTGATTTTGCTCTGTTCGCTAGGTGGCACCAGAGATCTTTCTTCCCCAGTGTCCTTGGGTCTACGGAACAGAGTGGGAGTGTCGTGGAGCACCTCAGCAGCGTGGGGGTGCCGTGTCTTCCCTGTGCCCCACCATCGTGGGGATCCCACACCCTGAATTTCGTGTCCAGGTTCTCAGTTTTGAAGCCCTCAGATACAGGCCGCGGGCGGTAGCCCAGTTCAGTGTCCGCAGAAATGGTACCTTTTGCACCCCGCTCCCATGTCTGGGCGCCTGGTTTCTGATTACTGAGGGAGGGACATTCACTTCAGTGACAGCTCCAGTGCATCTCCCCACAAACCTAGGTTGTGGGCGCAGGGACATGGGCAGTTGTGATACACATATTTTTTTTTAAGATTTATTTATTTATTTATTTATACAAGAACCGTGGTACAGGCCAGATGCATGGGAGGGTGAGAAGATTCACCAGAGAGAGAGCAGGGAGCAGAAAACGCAGACTGACGAAATACACTGCTGAGGGGAGCAGTGGGCGCAACAGGAGAGGCCTGCATGCCATGTGGGACACTCGCCTGCTGGCCGGGATGGAACCCGCACTGCAGAGGCTGTGTTCAGCTCCACAGTGTTGTGCTCAACTGCCTGTGCTGCCAGGGTAGGCCCGATACACGTAGGCTTTTCTAGAGTGCATCATTTTTCTGCACAAGGTTACCAGCTGGCCTTGGGCTATTTGCAGGTCTCTCGAGGAGTCCTTGTCTTCCTCTAATGGTGCCTGGAGCTGTTTGCTTACTTCCTGGCAATTCCTGCACGGTTCTCCACAGTTCCCATTCATGGGGTGCGGTGCCTGAAATATTTCTTTTCTAAGCAGTGTCCCCCTTGATCTGTAGTTTGTTCTTGTTTATTTTCTTTCTTTTTTCCTACGTTCCGTTGGCCAGAGAGTGGGTGGGGAGGGTAGCAGGGTTCTCTGATCTGTCATGTTGATATTGCTAGTTCCTTCACACTAAAGCAGAGACACCTGTGGAAATCTATTACGCATGTGATCTTGTTTTTATTTTAATTCCACACAACACCAGAGCTATGTAAAATCTAATTTTTGTCAATATAAATATGGATTCCAGACCACTGAAAAAGCATTTTCCCTAGGCTACAACATTTTTTGAGTTGATTTTTTTCTTGTTTTAATTAAATTAGCTGGAATTGTTTCTCTTATATCTTACAGTAATTATATACTACTCCATTCTCCTAAAAATCTTACAGTCACCAGGACCTGCCCCTCGTCACCCCACAGAGGGAGGAGAGGATAAGATTGTGGGGAGGAGGGGAGTGGGCGGTGCTGCCCCATGTCCAGAAATCCCCCCCAGAGGGTGAGCAGTGGGGCTGGTGTGATAGGGAGGGACTGTCGGTCGACTATGAGATTCAACCAGAGCAGAATCCTAAAATCAGCTGAAATGTCCCTCATTTCCCAATCTCAGATCCTGTGTGATAAAGGCACATTTCTGGAGCTGAACAAAAAGGCTCAACAGAGAGTGAGAGACACAGAGCTCCTTTCCACACCCTGAGAGTAACCTTGGGGGCACACCTGTGACTGTACTTGCAGGTGTCATGTTTTATTCTGCTCAATATTTTTATACAGATGATGGCTCCAAGGGTGACCAATCTCACGGCCGTGACAGAACTCATCATCCTGGGGTTCCCCTCCCAGGGAACCATGGGCTTCTTGCACCCGCTGCTCTTCTCCCTGGTCTACCTATTCACCCGGCTGGGGAACAGGCTCATTTTCCTTATCACCATCCTGGACCGGCACCTCCACACCCCCATGTACTTCTTCCTGAGGAGTCTGTCCTTCTCGGACCTCTGCCTCATCTCAGCCACGGTCCCCAACTCCATCGCCAACTCTCTGAGGCACAGCAGTTCCATCTCGTTCAAGGGCTGTGACATTCAGGTCTTTGTGCTGATTCTTTCAGGGGCTGCAGAGTTTTACATCCTTGTGGTGATGACCCTTTACCGCTAAGCTGCCATCTGCCACCCCTGCACTATGACATCATCATGAGCAGGGACAGGTGTGTGCAGCTGACAGCTGTTTCCTGGCAGGGTGGGGGTGTCATCTCTGGGATGCACACAGCTGGAACATTTTTGTTGTCCTACTGTGTGTCCACTGTGGTCCCCCCGTTCTTTTGTGACATCCCCCAGTTATTGGCTATATCCTGCTCAGAAAATCTAATGAGCGAACTTGTCCCCATTCTCCTTAGTGTGATATTGGATGTGGATTATTTTACTTTCATCATCATTTCCTATGTCCACATCTTCTCTGCTGTCAGGAAGATCCTGTCCACAGCAGGGAAGACCAAGGCCTTCTCCAACTGCCTTCCCCACCTGCTGGTTGTGGTGCTGTTTCTCTCCACTGGGCTCTTTGCTTATCTGAAGCCGACCTCAGGGACCCCGTCCATGTCTGACCTGGTCATTTCAATGTTCTACATGGTGATGCCCCCAACCTTTAATCCCGTCATCTCCAGTCTGAGGAACCAAGCCATGAAGTCAGCTGTGGGGAGACTGCTGAAGGGCCAATACTATAAGATGTGAGATTTCACAATCTAAAATTACAGCTCCTCATTTATTCAGTTTTTCCCTTTAACTCTACATGTTATCGTTTATAAAGTACAGATTTATTGCATTAGGATTTGTCCTTTTCCAGAAATTTATATTCTCATATTCTTCCATAAGCTGTGATTTCCTAATTACTGCTATCATTTGTCAAACCTCCAATTATGTGATGTTCATAAACTGAATTCCCACTTATGTTTGAAAACATAGAAAGAAGAGCATTGAAAGAATGCTCTAGAACTCACACATCACCAACATTTATGTGAAACCAAGCAGTGGTAAACGGGGTTTGTCCTCGGGAGCACACTGTCACTGGACCCCAGTCCTGGGGCAATCAGTTCCCTTAGCCTGTGTGTGTCTCTACTGAGGGCCCCATCCCGTGGAGGGGAGGGGAGACAGCTGAGTGGGGTCCCCCACCCCTTATAATTATAATGGGGCATCTTCCTCTAAGAGACATTCAAGTTTCTGTTCAAAAGACAAATGGAAACCACAGTGGACTCTGCCAGAAATGGAAGGATGGAAGCTACCTTGGGGAATTGGAGTCTATGCTAAACCCTACAACTGATGTGAATATTAATTTCTATGATGCCTGATTCGATTGTAACAGGACTACACTGTTTAAGGACTACAATAAAAGTAAAAAGTGTATGATATTTATTGAGGGACTACATTTTTACTTTTCAAATATATGCTTTTTTTATACCCATCATTTTTTATACACATCAAATAAAGGGTTTATTTTTGGGTTCCCTTAATTTTTGAAATTGTATTTTGAGTCTTATGCCAGGACTTCTTGTTGACTCTGGAAGATGACATTCACTTCCCTTTTCTTCTACTTTGGAAATAGCTATTTATTGTACTATGTAAAGAACATTATGTAAAGGTCAGCATGACACTATTTGTAAATATTTATTCATGTACATCATTTGTACCCTAAATACTCAGCTTCTCATTATTGTCTTCCTTCTACTGAGACCATGAGCTGGGTTGATGTTCTTCCTCAAGAGTATTTTCAGAGAGCAGGTCACTGTGTCTCCACACTCCCTGACTGATCATTACATACTCAGTCCAGAAAACATTTTTTTTTAATATATATGGGAACCACCAGACCAAGTCCATTCAGATTTCAGATTTCTAGCACTAATATGTGCTAGAAAATCACTCAAATAAGCATTCATTTCAATGAATATATTTGAGCAAAGATCTATCCCCTTGGGATCCTTATTTCAGTCTCCTCTGTTTTTTAAAATATTTTCAGTTCTTCACTTGGGCAAAACTTCTGTCTTTTGAGATGGGTATTTGAGTTCATGAGTGACATAATATAAAGTCTTGTGAAGTTATAACTTGCCGCCATCAAATAAATGCTTTATTCACCGGTTTTGGTGGCTTTCATTTGGGCGTTAGTTTCCCACTCTGTATTCACAGGGCCCCCTGCAATTCACAAAACACCCATTACTACCTCATCCACTTCCATGCCCACCCTCTATCCCCTGTTACCTCTGGTAACTACATGTTTTCCCTAGTCCATTATTTGCTTTTGCCACATTTTGTGCTATAGGATTTCTGTATTTTCTATTCCCAGATGAGTGAGACCATCCACTATCTGTCTCTTGCTGTCTGTTATTTCACTTTATAAAATCACCACAAGGTCCATCCGTGTTGACCCATATACATGAGTTCATGTTTTTAATAGCTGTATAGTATTCCATTAAGTGTGGACCCATGTTAATTATTCCTTCATCTGTGCATGGCACTTGGGTTGTGGCCAAGGACATCAACGGTGAGTGGCGTACCTGTGAACACAGGTGTATGTGGCCTGCCTTGTAGTGTCTGGGCATCTGGGACAAATACCAAGCAGAGGTTGCTCCATACTATGGTTGTTCCATTTTTGTTGTCTGAAGAAATCTCCAAGCGATTTTCCCAAAAGAGGTGAGAGGACATTTCTCTCCCTCCCTCACCTCCTGTTGTGTCCAGTCTCTTGACTGGTCCCTGCTTGCAGGGGAGAGTGACAAGTCACTGCACTTTAACTTGCGTTCTCTCACCCTTAGTGCTGTTGAACAATATTTTGTGGATTGAAATCACGATAGGACCCAAAACCATAAAATAGCAGAAAGAAAACATGGGGTGATGTCCTTATGGACACAGACCCCATAATGTTTACAGGGACACAAGTCTAAGGAGAAGGGAACAACAGCATGTAGGAACAAGTGGCTCCCCCACACTAGAGTGTTCCTGGGCCTAGAAACCGCTGTGAGCACAGGCCCTGTGCGGGGAGAAGCCATGAGCACCCCACAATCCTGGCAAGGGCGAGTGTCCATCACACAAGTGTGTCCCCACCAAACAGGGAGCAGCACCCCAGTCGAGCCATGGGCCAAGGCCTAGGCGGGTAGTCTCTAAGGAGGACGCCTGGTGCCTGCAGTGTCGCGGGCAGGTGGATTCTGGTCCAGACCCTGCTCCAAGTTCGCTGGCGCGTCCTGACCCCCGCACGGATGAGTTTGTTCCCGTCCAGGGATGGGCTCATCCTGCGGGGCCAGCGGAGTCCAGGGCGTGATCATGTCATTATTCAGCGTTATCGTCTTATAAGCTGGGCAGACGCTGTCCTGCTGCTTCCTGAGACCACTGAAAGCTGCCGATGACGACGCTTCAGCTTCTCACACTCAGCCCGAACTTTCTACCATGTCACTTTCCCCTCACAGGGTGTGCTGGACACCCAAATCCACGTGGTCCGAGTTTGTTTTCTGAGAGACTTAAATGCGGGGAATGTGCTCCTGGATGCCGAGAAGCTTTTCTCAGCCGAGATTAGCAGGAAGGACTAACTATACTTTTTCTCAAGTTATGAACAGAACATTCAGATGACACAGATTACCCCATGATACCCGGGGGCAGCAGCCCAATTGCCCCTCTGCCAGGTACCCCACAACCTTCTCCCTGAACCCCTATACAGACAGCAGCCCAGCGTTATCTCCTGGCCCTGTTCCCGCAGTCATAACCTCCGCTGAGTAGGAGCAAAGTGGGTGTCCTCTCTCTGGAGGGTACCCACCCACAGAGTGTGCAGGGGACACCCTCCCTGCAGGCAGGAGCCTCCCAGGGCAACCGGGAGAACCAGGCCCAGCCCCCGGTAGGGAGCTGGGGAACAATCTCTGGTGGACAGGGGGGAATTACAGGCCTGGAAGGAGGGCCACTCCTCAGCGACCACATGCCAGAAGCTGATGTCAAAGCTCTGTGCGCTCAAGTCTGGAGAGGTCATCATGGGTCATGGACCCCATGGACACTGAGCTGGGCCCACCCACCCCGTGGAACACACTGTCTTTAATGATGGGACCAGCACCTGGTCCCCACGGCAGGTCAGTGGAGGCTGATGGAGTCTGAGGAGGAGGAACCACAGTTCAGTCCCCACAGGAGTCAAGACTAACAGAACTGCCTCTGGCACCCTCAGTGCACTAATTATCACTGGGATGTGCTGCAGGACGACGCCAATTAAGACCATCAACAACAACAAAAAGTGCACTTGTCCCTCTGGAGGAAGGTCCCTGAGGGCTTGAATCTGGACCGTGTACAACACGCGGACACCAGCTCCAGAGCCCAAATAGCCCAGCCCTGAGGCCCTGCTCGGTCCATGAGGCAGCACAGGACGAATTAGAACATACTGAGAGTGCTCAGAGTCGCCCCACGAGCCCTGACCATGGAGTGAGAGGCCGGGACTCCCTCTGTCCAAGCCATGGGGACAACGTCAGGAAAGAGACTCAACACGGCAGTGGAATCTTTCCCCCTAGACTGCAGGTATTTAGCTCTTAAACAGTTTCCAAGGAGAATCCATTCAGATTGAAAGATTTCAGATCTCAAGCTTCATTTCACATATCAGAAATCACCGTAGTTAAAATATTAATTCAGAAAAGAACTACACATTCTCAAGGTTCCCAAATAGTTCCGTTTCACACCACAATATTTTTTATGGGATAAGTTTCAATGGAAGAAATTAACTTTTTCATTAACTCTTCCAAAATCTGTGACATTTAATACATTTATCATAGAGAATGTTTTGAATTGTGGCCAATGATAATTTTGTTTAATAACTGATTTTAGCATTCAGCACAGTGAGTGAATATCAAGTATTAAATAAAATCACAACTAATGAAATTATAATGATAAAGAAATATAAGATAAAAAATAGAAATATGAGATGAAATTTAAAATACTTATTGTTAAAATTCAGAGATTTATGCCTTTTTGTCCCCAAATTTACAACACATAGGTGTCAAGAAGAAAATAAAAAAAAAATTAAGCAACAACTATTTATGGTTTCATGGCACTGACACTCATGTGAGCCTAGCAGGGATGTCTATTTATAGACATGAACTTGGAATTTTTCCAAAACTCCATCACTCACAGATTGTTAACAATACTGTAAAATGAAGAAGTAACAGTATTTTAACAGAATTATATGTCACAATTTATCTTATTATTGTAAATATTGAAATCAATGAAAATATTTGACATCTAGACTACTTTGTGACCTTATTGATAATATTATTTTTATTAAAGTACTTTTAAATGTTCAAACTAATGTATAACTACAAGTTTATTTCCCACATTCTCCTTAAAAGTCCTAACTCCCCAGGGCCTGCCCCTCTGTTACCCCACAGAGGGGGGAGAGGGTGAGGTTAGGGGGAGGAGAGAGGGCAGGGCTGCCCGTGTCCTGATGTCCCCACTCACGCACAGGCCTGGGGTGAGGAACAAACCCACACCTGGGGGACCCAGGGCCCTGGGACTGGCAGGTACAGCCACATGCACAGACCGTCCGGCTCAGCTCTGGAACAGCCTCCTCCCTGCACAAATGAGCTTGAGACTGAGGGGCACAGAGGGGCCAGGAGGGACCCGTGGGTGGACGAGCCCATCCTGCAGGAGGGACGTATGGGTGTGACCCAGGAGGAGACTGCGGGAAACGTGGTCTCTGGGTCCTCAGATGTGGGGAGTCAGGTGCAGGGAGATGAGGAGACGAGGAGACAGACCAGGAGGCAGCAGGAGGCCACAAGGGCATGAATCTGACAGAAGAGGCGTTAGGACACGCCACACGGGGACACCAAGCTCAGATCATTCAGTTTTATGACAGTGTTGGGTCCTGGGGAGCAGGAAAACAGGGACCTGCCCACCCCATCTCCCAGCACACCCATCCCTGTGGGGCCTCCCCAGACCAGGGCTGTGCTGGAGGAGCAAGAACATGCCCTCCAGGGTGGGGAGGGGCTGGGCATGATCACATGTCCTCTAGGGCTGTGCCCTGGACTACCTCTGGGAGGTGTGCTGGGTGGAGATGCCAGGGCCAGGGCAGGAAGGGGAGCCACAGGCCTGAGAATGACTGGTCACCAATGGTCTCTCAATTCAGTTCACTGAGAGACCTGATATTCAGATTTTGTCATGGTCATTTACCATTTTCATTTCTTCATGAAATTTTAGACATATGTTAGGACAATACATCAATAGTGCATTCACATGAGATAAAATATGAAATGATTGCATTATTCTATGTGTTTTTTTGTTTATTTTTAAAGATTTGTTTGTTTGTTTGTTTATACAAGCACTGGGTACAGTCAGAAGCATGGGAGGGTGAGAGTGTTCACCAGAGGCAGAGCGGGGCGCAGAGCAGGCAGAAGGACCTAAGTACACTGCTGAGAGGAGCAGCGGGCGGCAGGAAAGGTCTGCGCGCCATGTGGGTCCCTCCTCTGCTCTGGGGAGCAGCTGGGATCAAACTGGTGTGCAGAGGCTGCGGTCAGCTTCGCAACCCGGCGCTCAACAGCTGTGCCACCAGGGAGGCCGGATTCTATATGTTGATAACACATTTTGTGTCCAATATTGGAAGATATGATAATGTTTTTTTTATTTATAATAAATTTTATTTTTGTATTCCCCATACAATTGCAACCCCCTCATTCTGACCCCAATCCCTCCCCTCCCGCCCCCCACCCCCCAAAAAGTGTCTCTGCTTCATAGTTTTTTGTTGATTTTGATTTTCACTTTCTTATAGTTATTCATTTTCCTGGTCCTTATTTAAGTTTTCTAGATTCCTGCTATGAGTGAGAATATCCAGTATTTTTCTTTTTCATTCTGGCTTATTTCGCTGAGCATGATCCCTTCCAGCGCCATCCATGTTGCTGTAAATTGCATGTGTTTATCTTTTTTGAATGTTTTCTTCCTCTTTATTTTTCTTTCAAACAGATGATGGCTCCAGGGGTGACCAATCTCACGGCTGTGACAGAATTTGTCCTCCTGGGGTTCCCCACCCAGGGGACCATAGGCTTCTTGCACCCAATTCTCTTCACCCTGGTCTACCTGTGCACCCTGCTGGGGAACGGGCTCATCGTCCTCATCACCACCCTGGACCGGCACCTCCACACCCCCATGTACTTCTTCCTGAGGAGTCTGTCATTCACGGATCTCTGCCTCATCTCAGCCACAGTCCCCAAGTCCATTGCCAACTCTCTGAGGCACAGCAGCTCCATCTCGTTCTGGGGCTGTGTAGTCCAGGTCTTCATGGTGATTATGTCATCATGTGCAGAGCTTCATCTGCTCACGGTGATGAGCTTTGACCGTTATGCTGCCATCTGCCACCCCCTGCACTATGAGGTCATCATGAGTAGGGACAGGTGTGTGCAGCTGACAGCTGTGTCCTGGCTGGGTGGGGGTCTCTATGCTGCGATGCACACAGCTGGAACCTTCTCCTTGTCCTACTGTGAGTCCAGCGTGGTCCACCAGTTCTTCTGTGATGTCCCCCAGTTATTGTCTATTTCCTGCTCAGGAAATTTGATGAACGAACTTGTCTGCATTCTCATTAGTGTGGTCTGGGCTATCTGCTGTTTCATTTTCATCATCATTTCCTATGTCCACATCTTCTCTGCTGTCAGGAAGATCCCATCCACAGACAGGAAGGCCAAGGCCTACTCCACCTGCCTTCCCCACCTGCTGGTTGTAGTGCTGTTTCTCTCCACTGCATGCTTTGCTTATCTGAAGCCAACCTCAGAGACCCCGTCCATGTCTGACCTGGTCATTTCTATGTTCTACACGGTGGTGCCCCCCACCTTTAATCCCGTCATATACAGTCTGAGGAACCAAGCCATGAAGACGGCTGTGGGGAGTCTGGTAAATGGCAAATACTCTAAGATGAGATTTCATAATGTAAAATTATAACTCCTCATTAATTCAGCTTTTCCCCTCTAACTCTTAACATGTCATCATTTATAAAGCATAGGCTTCTTGCATTGGAATTCTTTCCTTTTCCAGAAATTTATATTATCATATTCTTCCATAAACTCCTGTTGGGCCTCCCCAGTGGCGCAGCGGTTGAGTGTTGGGTTGCGAAGCTGCCCGCGGCCTCTGCAGCACTGGTTCGATCCCCGACTGCTCCCCGGCCCCCGGAGGAGGGTCCCAAATGGCGCGCGGACCTCTCCTGCCGCCCGCTGCTCCCCTCAGCATTGTACTTCGGTCCTTCTGCCTGCTCTGCTCCCCACTCTGACTCTGGTGAATTCTCTCGCCCTCCTGCGCTTCTTACTGTACCCAGTGCTTGTATAAATAAATAAATCTTAAAAAAAAAAAACAACAAACTCCTGTTTCCTAAAATAATACAATACTTTCCCCAACCCCTCCCTACATGGTATGCATTGACTGAAACCAGCTCATGGTGAAAAACATCTATTTGGTGTAGAAAGAGTGTTCTAGAACTCAGGCATCACCAACTTTACAAAAATGAAGCAGTGGTAAAAGGGGTGGTCCTTGAGAGCACACGATCACGAGAACCCAGTCCTGGGCACTCGGTTCCCACAGCTGATGTGTGTCTCCACTGAGAGGCCCATCTTTGTGCAGTGGAGGGAGACAGAGAGCGGGGTCCCACCATCCCTCACAATTTCTTTTTTTTAAAATGCTGATGAACTTGGCCTCTCAAGTGTGTTTGTTTTTTTAAGATTTATTTATTTATTTGTTTGTTTGTTTGTTTATTTGTATATTTATTTATACATGCAAGCACTGGGTATAGTTAGAAGTGCGGGAGAGTGAGAGGATTCACCAGAGCCAGATCAGGGAACAGAACAGGCAGACCGACGAAGTTCACTGCTGAGGGGAGCAGCTGGCGGCAGGAGAGGTCTGTTTCGCCATGTGGGACCTTCGCCGGGGGCCAGGGATCAAACCGCCACTTCAGTGGCTGCAGGTTGCTTCGGGGCCCAGCGCTCAACCACTGTGCCACCAAGGGAGGCCCCCTCAGAATTTCTAACAGAGCATTTTCCTCTAGGAGAAGTTCATGTTCCTGCTCACAGGACAAAGGGAAACCACACTTGACTCTGCCAGAGATGAAAGGATGGAGGTTCCTTGGTTAGTCGGAATCTGTGATTGAATCCTGAAATTGATGGGAACATTAATTTTTTATGATGCCCTGTTTTGATGCTAATGTAACTAACACTCCCTTGATGTGGAATTTTCAAAAGTAAACTTATTGGAATTATTTGGAAGAACTGCATTTCTACTTAAAAAATTATAATTTTAATTGTTGTATTTATTTTTAGGTTCCTTATTTTTCCAGATTGTAACTTGATCCTATACCAGGTCTTTTTCTCATCCTTCTTGTAGATTACACTTAAGCCCAGTATTCTTCTACATGGGAATTATGTTATTTTTTTATTATGTAAAACATCATGCAAAATAAAGCCTGGCAATATTTGTTCATTCTACACATCTGCACTCAGTATTATTGTTTCCCTAACCCTGAGAATGTGATCTGGGCTTGTTGTTCTTGCTCTCAAGTACTTTCTCTGGAACAGGTCACTGTGTCTCCAAACTCTCCTGATTGATTATCACATATTTGTCCATAAAAATATTTCTTATAATAATATGTGTAGTTAACCACAAAACCTGAGTAGTCCATTCAAATTTCAGATTTAAACATGAGTTAGGGGCCTACCCGGTGGCGCAGCGGTTGAGCACTGGGTTGTGAAGCTGCCCGCGGACTCTGCGGTGCTGGTTCGATCCCCAGCTGCTCCCTGGCCACTGGAGGAGGGTCCCACATGGCGCGCAGACCTCTCCTGCCACCTGCTCAGCAGTGTACTTCGGTCCTTCTGCTTGCTCTGGCTCTGGTGAATTCTCTCACCCTCTGTGCTTCTGACTGTACCCAGTGCATGTATAAATAAACAAAACAAACAAATAAATAAATAAAACATGCCTCTATAAAAACAAATACATAAAAATATTTTTAAAAAATAAAAATAAACGTGAGTTAGAAAATCACACAAATTAGGGGCCTCCCTGGTGGTGCAAAGGGTTAAGATACTACCTATGAAGCTATCTGCATCCACTGAAGCACCAGTTCAATCCCGGGCCAGGGAGCTACCCACATGGTGCAACAGACCTCTCCTGGCTCTCCCGCTGCACCCCTTAGCAGTATATTTCAGTATATCTGCTTGTTCTGCTCCCTACTCTGTCTCTGCTGAATATTCTCACCTCTGCACACATCTGGCCTGTACCCCAGTTATTGTATGCATAATATATCTATTTAAAAAATGAATCTGTGGGAAAAAGAAAGAAAATCACTCCAAGTAATATTCATTTCAGTGATAGTATGAGATCACAGGTGCCATCCCTTGGGATATGACATCATTCCCTGGTCAGATTCCTGTTAATGTATTTTCTGTTTTTCCTTTGAACAAATCCAGTATCTGTTGAGAAGGGATCTTTACCATGAGTGTTTCATCGAAATGTCACTTTAATTTGTTATTTGTACTTATCAAGGATGACATTTACACTCTGTACTGTTTTCACCATGGGTCACTTTTCACTTCCCCACACGCACCGGTGTCCACTCAGAATCTACTAAATGCCCTGCAGTGCTTGGTCCCTCTGTCCACACTCCTATCTCCTCCCTGGTTCCGTCTGGTGCTGCAGGAGGCCTTGATGCCCCAGCCAGATAAGACACTGGCAAGCAGTGAAGGTAAAGGGCCTCAGACCGTGGGGCCAAAGGTAAAGGGCCTCATACCGTGGGGCTGAAGATTCCTTGTGCCTCACACTGTGGGGCTGAAGATCTGACATTCCTTCATTTTTTGTTCTTGGTCATAAAGAGAGACAAAATTTCCCAAAAAGTACATTAGGCTATAAATTGTATGTATCAGCAGACTGCAAGCAATTGGCATGGGAAATTACCTGTTTAGAAATTAGTTACTACACAATTCGGCCCAATTAACAATGGGAGACAATTTATTGTATATATCTGACAAGCAATCCAGCATAACAATTATAGTAAATGCTTCTTTTGTTTTTTTAGAAGTTTCCTTTTTATTTAGAAGTTTCTTAGGAAAGTTTTTAAATGAAGTTAACTGTGTTAAGAAGTTTGTAGGTAGAAAAAGTTCTGATAGCTGAATAGCAGCTGGTCTCTGACTGAAGGCCATGTGAATGAAATAGTCTTTTGATGCTTAGGCTTTAGCTGATAGGGATGCACTGGCGGCTATCCACTGTCTTAGATAATTGTCTAGCTGAAAAAATAAGTTTTAGTGTTAGGTCTGCTTTTTTATCTATTAACATTGAAGGCTACCATCTAGCTGGGACCCGTAGGAGCCAGTAGTTCATGGGAATAAAATACACTAACTGTTTCTGCTTTACACATGACATGTATTTTTTTTCTGCTTACTAAAATGAATAAATAAAGAACTGCTGAGTCTTTCGGAAGAAGATACTTGCACCTCATCCAAGTGTTAGTGTCTCCTCACTACCTCATCCCTTTCCCTTCAGCCCTTAAGTTTCAGACCCTCACAGGTCACCGAGGCCGTCTCAATCCTTTCAGGAACCCCTGACATGACATTTTGCCGGAGGTTGGTCCCCGGCAGTCTGGTAATGAGCAAAGTTTTGAACTCAGTCCAACATTTCCGTTTGCTGTTTGCCACTATACTTTTTCAGTTATTGAATTTTTATGTTATCTTCCACAGATAGGTAGGACCAGCCATTATCTTTCACTTTGTGACGTATCTCACTAGCATATGCAGCTCAATGTCCTCCTTTGGTCCCAAAGGGAATAGGCTCATCTTTATAATAGCTGTGTAGTATTCCACTGAGTGTGGACCCACATTGTTTGTTCACTCTTCTGTGCACCGCACTTGGGTTGGGGCCATGGCCAGCAACAGTGGTCAGTACAGCTGTGAACACAGGTGTACGTGGTCTGCACTGTAGAGTCTGTGCATCTGGGATAACACCCGGCAGAGGTTGGTCCAACCTGTGGGAGCTCTGTTTCCATCATCTGAAGACATCTCCACGCCTTTTGGCATCAGAGGTGAGAGGCCCTTTATTTCCTTCCCTTCTCACAGGTGACAACTCATTACAGTTTGGATTTCTATTTTCCTTATTAGTGCAGTTGAACAATTTGGAATGGATTAAAAATCTGCATTAGACGAAGCCTTAAGATAACAGAAGGCACACCTGGGTACTGCTCACTGCAAATCTACCCCACGGATGAGCTTGGGGAAACACGCCAAGGACCAGGGAAGAAGGGCACGTAGGAACAAGTGCCCCCCCACACCAGAGAGCTTCTGTGCCTCAGAAGAAGCCATCCCCCAAATGGGCCCCTGCACTGGGAGATGATTGTGCACATCACATGCCTGACAAGGTGAGTGTCCAAAATACGCAAAACCTGCAAACCCAGCACAGAAAGAGACACCCCAACCACACATGGCCCGGGCCTCTACCGCCGCCTCTGTAGCCCCGCCCGCCCATCTGGGGGCCACACGGGGCCCTGCCAGGCCTCGCGCTGACCCTCCCGTGCGCTTCCGGCTGACCTGGAGCTGTTTGGGGCCACAGTCGCATAGCGGAACCATGTCCTCTCTGCATTCTGCGTGCGGCTGCCCCTCCCTGGGCCCACTGTCTGCAGCCACGAAGCCAGGTCACGAGGCGGGAGTGCAGAAGCTGAGCGGGGGCAGCACCTGAACACGGAGGACACCTGCTCGTCCCGCACCAAGGAGCCCACGCAGGGTGGGGCGGGTCGCTCTCCAGTCATATTTCCCAGGCCAGGCTGCTGTCAGCGCGCAGGTCCCATGCGTGCTGCGAGGTGCCCAAGGGCCAGCGCGTGACTGGAAGGTACACCGCGCCGCCCACCCTCCCGCAGGGCCGCTGCCCCCCCACCCCACGGCTGCTGCTGCTTTGGCTGTGCTGCCCTCGCTCTCCCTGCGCGGTGCCTCTGCGCTCCAGGCCCAGGGCAAGGAAGGAGCAGCTGCGAAAGCTGTTCACTGCGCGTACAGCAGGATGACGAAAACATTGCAAAAATGTTTTAGGTGGAATGTCGGGGGACAAATAAGAGGATGTAATTTTGTTAAGTATAACAGCAAAAGCAGAAATCCCAGCCTCCTCGTAGTCTAGTGTCTCCAGACATCGCGGAGGATGGCCCCGCAGCCTCGCCCTGCACCTGTACGTGTTTGTCCCCATCTGCTCATTTTTCTCTGCTGCGGAGACCAGGACAGTATCCCGAGGGACCTCGCCGTGGGGCTCTACCCCAGAGGGTCGAGTTTCCCAGTACGGGTCTAAATGACAAAATTACGGGATTTGTGTGCATTAATATAACACCATCATTCAGTGTAGACATAAAGACATGCAAAGGATATTGAGAAGGGCCTCCTTGGTGGCGCAGCGGTTGAGCGCTGGGCTGCAAAGCCGCCCTCAGCCTCTGCAGCGCCGGTTCGATCCCCAGCCCCAGTGAGGGTCCCACATGGCGCACAGACCTCTCCTGCCGCCCGCTGCTCCCCTCAGCAGTGTACTTCATCGGTCTGCCTGTTCTACTCCCCACTCTGACTCTGGTGAATCCTCTCACCCTCCCGCACATCTGACTGTACCCAGTGCTTGTATAAATAAATAAAGAAATAAATCTTAAAAGAATATTAAGAAGATTTAAATTTGGGAAGATAAAATGCCCGGTGTGTGTCGCTGGCTACGGATCCTCTCTGCTGACTCCATTGATATCCCCATCTGTGATGTCCAATATTTCAAAATTTCACACCAAAAATTCCATGATAAAATGTAGTTCCAATTGGATATCAGACATTTAATTCATTCTCAGACATTCACCCTGTGAGAAGCAAGTCAGGCTGATCTTACCTTTGGCCAAGGTGAGTTCCAGGTGGGCACAATAAAAATTTGGAGGCAGCCAGGAATGGTTAGAAGAAATGGCAATATCTCGATATTTGGACTTCTGGGTTGACAACTTGTAAATGACTGGCATTATTAACTTTATTTTTTTGGCCCATAGATAATTTTGTGAATATTAATCCTTGATTCTCTTATCGTTTACTGGTCAATAAAAGTGATGGGATGCAATGAGAATTCGATATGCATACCGAATTATGAAACTGAATTAAACCATTATAACCTTATACTGAGAATATTTATTGCCAACATTTTTGCCAAGTTTGTATTACATAACTAAAATATTTAAATTTATAAAACATTAACTGTCTCAACGTTGTAGGAATTCAAATTCATTCCCATTTATTCACAATTAAAACTATTGTGGATAGCATGATTATGTACACTAAGATCTCTCAATATATCTGGTTTCATTCTTCTGAATGTTACCACCCAGTTCTCCCAACCCCACTTATTGAAGGCTCTTCACTTGCTCCAGTGTATATTCCTCGCTCCATTATCAAGATTAATTGTGTGAAACTAGATCAATATCTCATATTTCCATGCAAAAACTAATTAAAACAATAAACCATTTCAGTTAAGTTGGAAGGTTACAAAATCAACACATGAAAGTCAGTTACCTTCCTATACGCAAAAAAAAAAAAAAAAATGAGGCAGAAGAGGAAAGAATTAAGAAATCAATCCTATTGCAGTCACAAAATTAAGCACCTAGGAGCAGGGCCTCCCCTAGTGGTACAGGCAGTTGAGTGCTGTGCTGTGAAGCTGTCCACAGCCTCTGCAGCTCTGTTCGATCCTGGCCGGCCAGCAAGGGTCCCACATGGTGCGGCAGACCACTCCTGTCTCCCCGCTGCTCCCCTCAGCAGTGTATTTCATCAGTCGGCTGTTCTGTTCCCTGCTCTGTCTCTGGTGACTCCTCTCACCCTCCCACTCATCTGGCCCATACCCCGGTTCTTGTATAAATAAATACATAAAAAATAAAAGAACCTAGGAGCAAACCTAGCAAAAGAGGTGAAGGCTCTACACAAAGAAAATTGTAAGATATAGTTAAAGATCTGGAAAATGCAAAGAAATGGAAATATATTCCCTTTTCAATGATTACAAGAATTGGCATTGTCAAAAGGCCATCCCACCCTAAGCAATGTACAGATTCAAGGTAACCCCAATGAGAACTTCAATAGCATCTTCAAAGATATGGAACAAAATTACCAAAATGCATATGGAACCACAAAAGAGCCCAAACAGACAAAACAATCCTGACAAAAATGAGGAAAATGGAGGAATCACACCACCAGCCATCTATCTATACAATAAAGCTATAACAGTTAAAACAGCATGGTAGTGGGACAAAAACAGACACACAGACCTCTGGAATATAATGAGAGCCCAGGAATACACCCACATCAGATGGACAGTTACTCTACGACAGAGGAGCCAAGAGTATGACTGCAAAAAGGAGAGTGTGGAAATGGGGTTGGGAAAACTGGGCAGCCACATGCAAAAGAATGAAACCACATCACTATCTCCCAGCAGACACCCCCAAAAAAACCTCAAAATGGATTAATTGACTTTTTCCAAATATGAGAAGTCACCATAATCGTTAGAGTGCAAATCAACTAACATGACCACATGTACAGAAGCCCCAATAATCACTCCTATATGTTAAGGATAAATGAATAATTATTCAAACATATAATAATTATTATAATTTAAATGCAGAGTTGCAAGTACAGAAACCAGAACAGAATTACATGAATAAACAGGTTTTAAGCGACAAGAATAAATCACTTTCTCAGATGACTGTGTATTCATCCCCTGGCCAATCCCTTCTGCTGAGTTTCTCCTTGTCCCCCCTCCTCACTCTCCCTCCCTCGCCCCTTCCTTCCTTCATGTCTTCCCTTCCTTGCTGCCTCCACAGTTTCCTCACTTTGCCTCACACCAAGCTGCCCAGGTCTCCCCATGAGGGGCACACAGTGGGGATGGTGACTTTCCAGCTCCCTCCTCAACACGTGCTCTTAGGACGGGGCCTGCACCTGGGTCAGTGGAGTCTGATGGAGCCTGGAAAGGGGATGAATTACATTCCTCCCCACACAGGTGCAAACCACCAACAAACTGCCTCTGACACACTCAGTGCTCCAATTACCCGCTGATTGTGCCACAGGATGACGCCAATTAAGACAGTCAACTCACAAAGGGCACTTGTCCCTCTGGAATAAAGTCACTTTACAGAAGGATCTTGGACAGTGTCCAACATGCGGACACCAGCTCCAGAGCTCAAATAGCCCAGCCCTGAGGCCCTGCTCTGTCCATGAGGCGTTGCTGGATGGGGTGCAACATCCTGTGAGTGCTCAGAGGCTCCCCACGAGCCCTGATCATGGAGTGAGAGACCGGGACGCCCTCTGTCCTGCCATGGGGACATCCTCAGGAGAGAGACTCGACAGGGCAGCAGGAACTTCCCCCCCAAGACTGCAGGTATCTGCCACCGGCCATTGACAGGGAATCTTTTCAGACTTGAAAGTTTAAAAACTTCAAACTTCATTTTAGACTTGAGAAAGCACAGCAGATAAATATTCATTTTGCAAATAATGAAAACTAATGGATTCTAAATGAGCACAAGTTGCTCAGTGTCCCATAACGCATCATCCTGGGGTAAGTCTCAATGAGAGAAAATAATTTATTCTTAATTTAAGGAGCTCAAACAATACTGACTTTTTGGTACATTTATCATATGAGAGGATTTTCACTTATGGTGCATCACATGGCATAGGATGTTTATTGCTTTGGAACTGTGATGTGAGCATGGAGCACAGTGAGTGTGTCTAGAAAGTGAAAGAGCCAGGACAGTCAGGGACGTGCAGCCACGGGGAGACACACGGGAGTCCAGGGACGCTGCTGGCGGGGATGGGGTCATGAAGAGCCCGGCCTGGCTCTGGGCCACAGCGGGTCGCGTGCTCAGAGGAGCCGGTTCCCTCCAGACCCAAATGTCCTCTACTGCCCGGGGGAACGGGAGGGCTGGGGGGATGGGGGGCAGGGAGTGGAGACCCGGAGCAGTCACAGGGTCCCTCTCACGGGGAGCTGCCCCCTCGCTGGGACGGGGGCTGCTCTGAGGACAGGGGTGTCGGGCCTGTCCATGGCCAGCAGGCTGCGGTTTCAGGGGAGCGACAGTCAAGGGGTTCAATGCAGTGTCTGGGGAGAGGGATCTTTCTCTCAACACGTGGTGCGGCCACTACTGTGTCCGTTACTGGACACGCACTTCGGGGGGATCTGACCTCATCACTCCCTGACACTGTGGTGTGCAGGAGTCCCAGTATCTGATCAGGGCCAGGGGCAGAGATATGTCACGACTAAATTTGTCAGAAGAATCCCAGCCCCTGATGACGGTGTGTCCTAAACTGATCCCTTTAGTTCTTCAAACATCTGGGTAATTTCCACGAACCTATCACAGTTATTTCACATCAGCACATTCTCCTAAAAGTCCTGCCTCCCCAGGGCCTGCCCCACCCTCACCCCATAGAGGGGTGAGTGGGTGAGGTTGGGGAGGGGGAGGAGAACAGGCAGGGCTGTCCCATGTTCAGGTGTCCCCACTCACACCTGGGCCTGGGGGGAAGAACAAACCTGAACCCGGGGGACCCGGGACCCTGGGACCAGCAGGGACAGCCACATGCACAGACTGTCCGGCTCAGCCCTGGAGCGGCCTCCATCCTGCACAGACATGCATGAGTCTGAGGGGGAGAGAGGGGGCCAGGAGGGACCCGGGGTGGTCGAGCCCATCCTGCAGGAGGGACGTGTGTGTGTGACCCATGAGCAGACTCTGCAGGAGACACTAGAGATGGAGGAAGGTCCTTTAATGGGAAATCACAGCGGGACAAGCTGGTGTCTCGGTGCCCACAGCCAGGGCCCACATGGGAGGAGTGTGGTGACCAGTGACCAGAGAAGCATCATCGCAGGATGTGGATGTTAAGACAACTCCTTTCATGAGTGTCTGCGTATGTGCTGGGGACTGTGTGGCGTTTGGGTTGACGACACTGCAGTGACCAGTGGGGGTTGTACAGGCGCCCTTAAGAGCATGATGCTGGGGAAAGAGCAGACCCCGCCTGTGCTGTGGTTGCATCATCCCACAGCACCCGTTGGAGACACAGGGGGTGACACTGAAAATGTGTTTACTCACCGAGGGCTTCAGGGGGACATGAGTCTGTGAGCAGATATTTTTTTTACTCCACAAACTGGTGTAATGGAAACCAGACCCCAGGATCACCATGTTTCCAACCTTATCGACAAGGTGTCCCACTGCACAGTCTCTAGGGCCTGGCCTTCCCATCATACCTCCCGATGTAGCCCTTTCTCCAGGTCATCAGCTCGTGCTCTTGCTTAATTTCAAAGGAGTCTATAGGGTCTGGTGTCCTACACTCTTTTAGATCGCATAACTGACCATGCTGTTCTCTCCTCGTATTGGAGGGCAGAGCTCCACGCAACCAAGAAGGCGGTCCATTAGGCCCGTTAAGTCTAGCAGACCAACATGGCTGCCGAGTGTCTACTGAGTCCTCAATATGAGTGCAGATGTTAGAGGTCTCTACAGTGTGTGCCTCGAGGGCAGGACATGGATTGAAGGTATCTAGGTGGAGGAAGGAGGTTCAGTGAGTTTCCTCCTCAGATGTGGCTTCAGCTCTGGACAGGCCTGAACCGGGATCCTGAGGGGCTGAGGGTGTGGGAGCAACAGGAATAACAGCAATGCTGGGCAGGTTATGGAGAGATGTGGGAGGACAGTCTGGTGGTTTCTGAGGGGAAGGGGAAGTGTCCAATCTCAGTGTTTCTAACATGAGCTGTTTGGACAACATAACAAATCTTTTTCAGAAGAACTGGAAATACAGTAATTTGTCAGGACACAGTACTCAGAGAATGACTAGAGATGGAGACACGGGAGCACCAGGGGTGTGGGTGGTGAGTAGCTAGTGTGATTGTCATATGAGAAGTGCAGTTATATTCAGTCTGCAAGACGGAACAGTGGGGATTTCTTCCTCTCCACATTTATTACACAGATTACGGCTCCAGGGGTGACCAATCTCACGGCTGTGACAGAATTCGTCCTCCTGGGGTTCCCCACCCAGGGGACCATGGGCTTCTTGCACCCACTGCTCTTCTCCCTGGTCTACCTGTGCGCCCTGCTGGGGAACGGGCTCATCGTCCTCATCTCCACCCTGGACCGGCACCTCCATACTCCCATGTACTTCTTCCTGAGGAGTATGTCCTTCTCAGACCTCTGCCTCCTCTCAGCCATGGTCCCCAAGTCCATTGCCAACACTCTGAGGCACAGCAGCTCCATATCCTTCCTGGACTGTCTCGAAAAGGTCTTCACTCTGGTGGTTTCAGGAGCTACAGAGCTGACCCTGCTCACAGTGATGAGCCTTCACGCTATGCTGCCATCTGCCACCCCCTTCACTATGAGGTCCTCATGAGCAGGGACAGGTGTATTCAGCTGACAGCTGTGTCCTGGCTGGGTGTGGGTCTCTATGCTGTGATGCACACAGCTGGAACCTTCTCCTTGTCCTACTGTGGGTCCAACGTGGTCCACCAGTTATTCTGTGACATCCCCCAGTTATTGGCTATTTCCTGCTCTGGAAATTTAATGAGTGAACTTGTCCCCATGTTCATTACCGTGGTGTTGGAATTCTGCTGCTTTGTTTTCTTTGTCATTTCCTATGCCCACATCTTCTCTGCTGTCAAGAAGATTCCATTGACAGAAGGTAAGGCCAAGGCCTACTCCACCTTCCTTCCCCACCTGCTGGTTGTGGTGCTGTTTGTCTCCACTGGACTCTTTGCTTATCTGAAGCCAACCTCAGGGACCCCGTCCATCTCTGACCTGGTAATTTCTATGTTCTACACGGTGGTGTCCCCCACCTTTAATCCCATCATATACAGTCTGAGGAACCAAGCCATTAAGTCGGCTGTGGCGAGACTGATGAAGGGGAGACTAACCAAAATGTAATAGAGAAGATGAGTCATGACTCAACTAAGAGACACTTATTTTAAATATTTGTATCATACTGCCCCTTTCATTCTTGTAATTACATGTAATTCCATTGTATAATTAAAAATACATACTTATTTTAAAATTGTATTTACGGTGACTTCATATATTCCTATAGCTTTAACTGATGCTCTTTTTAGCACTTAGTTGTTTTCTGGTATTCCTTGTGTACTGGGGTAATTGAACTTCAGCATCTCATCTTTCTGCTGCCCTCCAGTTCTGTGCTCCTGGCTGAGAGAGGTGATGTTTGGGTTTCACCTCTGGTGTCAGCAGAAGTTCTCTTACTGGGGCAGCATCTCCAGTCTCTAAGGCACTTCTCCCTTCCTGTCACTGACCCTCTTGGTCACATGTGGGGCCAGGGCCTGGGTAAGACAGAGGCCCCTTTACTTGGTGAGTGAGGCCTTCACAGAATGATAAGGTCTGAGGATCTGTAGTGAAGCTGAGTAGTCACAACCTTCTGTCGATAAGGACCACACGTGACATGGTGGATACCCTCCTGGAAGCTCTGGTGTGGGTGCCACCGGCATTTACCATAAAAACACTCAACTCAAGGTGGACACCAGAAATAATACAGTGGCTGTGAATGCTGTTAATTTCATGTGCAGTATAATTTCTAAGAATTTAGTAAAATATATCGGGTAGGGTTTTTTAAGAACTAATAAGAGAACATAGAAAGCTATAATGGTGAAAGCAAAATAATAGCTAGTGGACTGCACCATACTCTAATATTTCCAGAGATAGTTGATGAATGGTACTCGCAACATCATGCTGCACTTTACACATGTGTTTATTCACATTTATTTAATTACAAAGAATGCCTGGGAATTTGAGGAATATATCCTTTTTGGGCACATTGTTATGGGCTCTCAGAGTGTTTGTTTCCATATGGAGTTTTTCAAACAAGAAAACTCATCAGATTTACATACCATAAATAACACTATCATTTAGTGTAGATGTAAAGACATAAAGAATTTGAAGAAGATTTAAAATTTGGGAAGTGAAATGCCCCGTGGGTATGGCCTGCTGTCTAGCCTGAATCCTCTCTGTAGACTGCATCAACAACTGCTTTCCTATCTGTGATGTCCAATGTTTGAAAATTTCACACCAAAATTTTTCATGATAATATATATTTCCAACTGGATATCAGACATATAACTCATCCTCACCCTCTGAGGGTGACATAGCCTGCAGCCCAGTGTAGTTCTATGTGGTCACAATGCCAATTTGGAGGCAGCCAGGAATAGTTAAAACATGGTAAAATCTTGATATTCAAATTGCAAGACTGACAACTTGCTACTCTTATTTAAATCATTGGCATTTATTTATCTACTGATAAATAACTCTCTTAATATTAATTCTTGATACTGTAATGGCTTACTAGTCAATAGACATTATGCAATATAACAATAATGTTATGGGATGAGAATTCCAAACATGTCTTGAATGAATAAGGTAAATCAGACTATTATAAAGATATGCTGAGACTATCCATTGTCTACATTTTGTCTCTTTTGGGTAACATAATTGAAATTTTCAAATTAATAAATCATTAGCTGTCTCTAGGTTGTATTAACTTAAACATTTCAGCACAACCTATGCTGTGTGGACAACATAATATACACTAAGAAAGCTATAGATTCCACTGAAAAATAAATTAACTCAATAAGCCACTTCAGTGTAGTTGCAAACTTACAAAATCAACACATGAAATCAATTGCCTTCTTACATGCAAAAAATGAACTACAAAAGAAGTTAAGAAAACAATCCTACTCATAACCACAAGACTAAGTACCATGGAGTAAACATAACTAAGGAGGTGAAGATACAAAGAAAAGAGAAAGACCTTGTTCAAAGAAATAGAAAAGAGAAAGAAATGGAAAGATATTCCCTGACCTTGGCTTGGAAGAATCAACATTACCAAATGCCCATCTGACCCAAAGTAATCATAGTTTCAATGTAATCCCAATAAGAAATTCTATGGCATTTGCCAAAGAGATTAAAAAAAATACTTAAATGAATATGGAACCACAAAAGACCCCAAACACCCAAAACAACCCTGACAAAAATGAGGAAGAATGGTGGAGGCAGCACATTCCAGACTCAAGTCCATACAATAAAGATATAATACTTAAAGCAGCATGGTACTGGGACAAAAACAGACACACAGAGCAGTGGATTATAATGAGGGCCCAGGAATACACCCTCATCGAGATGGACAGTTACTCTATGACAGAGGAGCCAAGAGCACACACTAGAACAAAGAAAGTGGGGAAATGGTATTGGGAAAAGGAGACAGACACACGCAACAGAAGAAACCAGGTCTCTGCCCCACACCCTAGAGAAAAATAAACTCAAATAGACAAACAACTGTTTGCAAAGGTATGAAGTCACCATAGTCATGCAGCAAACCTAAGTATATGACGCCACATGAAGAAACCCTAATATTCCACTCCATTTTTTTAAGGTTAAAAGTAAAATTAATCAAACATAATAAGAGTTCTAATTTAAATTCAGAATTACAGGTGCTGAAAATGGAAAAAAAATATTAGAGACTAATAAAGTTTCTCTTTCCGAAGGGTTGGTGATCCCCATGGTCACACACTTCTGCTGGACATCCATTGTCTTTCCAATCCACTCTTCCTCCATTGGCTCCCTCCTGTCTCTCTCCATTTACCTTCCCTCCCAACTCCAGCATTTCTGCATCCCCCTCACAACCATCTCCAGGGACTCTCTGTGAAGGGCACACGGTGGGTGATGGGCGACTGTCCAGCTGTCTAGACAGGGACTAAGGGCACTGTTATTACTGATGGTGCCAACCATGGCGGACATGACAGGTGGTGAATTAAAAAAAAAAAAAAGGTTTACTTATTTTTTAAAACAATAAAGTTTTTTTTTTATATTCCCCTTACAATTGCAACCCCCCCATTCTGACCCCAATCCCTCCCCTCCCTCCCCCCACCCCCAAAAAGTGTCTCTGGTTCATATTTTTTGTTGATTTTGATTTTCACTTTCTTATAGTTATTCATTTTCCTGGTCCCTTATTTAAGTTTTCTAGATTCCTGCTATGAGTGAGACCATCCGGTATTTTTCTTTTTCTTTCTGGCTTATTTTGCTGAGCATGATCCATTCCAGCGCCATCCATGTTGCTGCAAATTGCATGTGTTTATCTTCTTTGAATGCTGAGTTATATTCCATGGTATATATGGACCACATCTTCTTGATCCAGTCATCTATTTTTGGGCATTTGGGTTGTTTCCAAAGCTTAGCTATTATAAATAGTGCTGCTATAATTATAGGGGTGCAGGTGTTCTTTGGAATTGATGTTTCTGTGTCCTTTGGGTAAATACCTAGAAGAGGAATTGATGGATCATATGGAAGCTCTATATTTCGTAGGTCCAGAAATCTCCAAACAGCTCTCCATAGTGGTTGGACCAGTTTGCACTCCCACCAACAGTGCAGGAGAGTTCCTTTTTCTCCACACCCTCGCCAACATTTGTTGTTGCTAGTTTTTTTTTTTTTTTAATATGTGCCATTCTCACTGGTGTAAGATGGTATCTCATGGTAGTTTTGATTTGCATTTCCCTGATTACAAGTGATGTTGAACATTTTTTCATATGCCTGTTGGCCATTTGCATTTCCTCTTCAGAGAAGTTTCTTTTTAGCTCTTCTGCCCATTTTTGGACTGGATTATTTTTGTTGTTGTTGTTGAGTCTCATCAGCTCTTTGCAGATTTTTGTGATCAGTCCTTTATCATTAGTGTTGTGTGCACAAATGTTCTCCCAGTTGGTGGGGTTTCTCTTTGTTTTTGTTATTGTCTCTTTTGCTGTGCAGAAGCTCTTTAATTTTTTTTAAAATAATAAATGTTTTATTTTTATATTCCCCTTACAATTGCAACACCCCCATTCTGACCCCAGTCCCTCCCCTCCTGCCCCCAACCCCCCAGAAAGTGTCTCTGGTTCATAGTTTTTTGTTGATTTTGATTTTCACTTTCTTATATTTATTCATTTTCCTGGTCCCTTATTTAAGTTTTCTAGATTCCTGCTATGAGTGAGACCATCCGGTATTTTTCTTTTTCTTTCTGGCTTATTTCGCTGAGCATGATCCCTTCCAGTACCATCCATGTTGCTGCAAATTGCATGTGTTTATCTTTTTTGAATGCTGAGTAATATTCCATGGTATATATGTACCACATCTTCTTGATCCAGTCATCTATTTTTGGGCATTTGGGCTGTTTCCAAAGCTTAGCTATTGTAAACAGTGCTGCTATAGAAGCTCTTTAATTTGATGTAGTCCCAGTTGTTTATCTTTGCCTTCACTATCACTGTTTTGGGTGATGTGTCTGTAAAGATGTCTTTGATGTGTAAATGATTAAATTCATATGGAATCACAAAAAACCCCTAATAGCCAAAGCTCTCCTGAAAAAAAAAAAAAAAAAAAAAGAAGGGAATGGAGGCATCACACTCCCAGACTTCAAACTATACTACAAAGCCATAATCATCAAAACTGCATGGTATTGGAACAAGAACAGACATACAGACCAATGGAATCAAATAGAAAATCCAGAAATAAACCCACAGATTTATGATCAACTAATCTTTGACAAAGAAGCAAAGACTATGCATTGGAGCAAAGAAAGTTTGTTCAATAAATGGTGCTGGGAAAACTGGGTCACTACATGCAAAAGAATGAAGCGTGACCACTACCTCACACCATACAGAAAAATCAACTCAAAATGGATTAAAGAACTAGACATAAGACCTGAAACCATAAAATACATAGAAGGAAATATAGGTGAAACACTACATGGTTTACTTATTTTTATACAAGAGCTGAGGTACAGGTCAGAGGCGCAGGAGGGTGAGAGGATTCACCAGAGACAGAGCAGGGTGCAGAACAGGCAGACGACAGAAATACACTGCTGAGGGGAGCCGTGGGCACAACAGGAGAGGTCTGTGGCACCACGTGAGACCCTCACCAGGTGGGTGGGATCGAACCCGTGCTGTTGAGGCTGTGCAGAGCTTCACAGTGCGGTGCTCAACCCACTGCACCACCAGGGAGCCCCAAAATAGGATTTTTCTATTCACTATGATAGAGGTGTGAGCCAGAGACAAAATCACATCTACACACTGAGTGTGATAATTACTCTCTGAGATGCACTTCAGGATGCTCCAATTAACACAGTCAAGTAAACACAGCACTTTCCCTCTGGAGGAAGGTCCCTGAGGGCTGGAATCTGGACAGCGTCCAACACGCGGACACCAGCTCCAGAGCTCAAATAGCCCAGCCCTGAGGCCCTGCTCTTTCCATGATGCGGCACAGCACAGGGTGGAACATACTGTGAGTACTCGCTCATAGGCTCCCCATGAGCCCCGACCATGGAGTGAGAGGCCAGGATGTCCTCTGTCTGTGCCATGGGAACCACCACAGGAGAGGGACTCCACATGGTAGCTTGATCTTTCCTCCACACTGCAGGTATTTTGTTTTTAAACAGTTTTCAGAATAGAAATCATTCATACTTGAAAGTTATTAGATTTCAAGCTTCATTTAAGATTTGAGTAAGAGGGCCTCCCCTGGTGGAGCAGGCAGTTGAGCACAGCACTGTGAATCTGTCCACAGACTTTGCAGCGCTAGATCGATCCCCACCCACCAGTGAGGGTCCCACATGGCGCCATAGACCTCTCCTGTACGCCCACTGTTCCCTTCAGCAGTGTATTTCATCAGTCGGACTGTTCTGCTCCCCACTCTGTCTCTGGTGAATCCTCTCACACTCCCGCACATCTGGCGCCTATACCCCGATTCTTGTATAAATTAATCTTTTTAAAAAAGTGTAAGAACAGCATTCTGAGTAAGAACAGTAATTAAAATATTTGTTTTATAAATGACAATGAAAACATTTTGAAGGTTCACAAATTTCTCAATGCCCCAATGCCATATCACTCTGGATGATGATATTAGAGTCTGCAGGACCTAGAAGGAGCAATGACCCAGTAAATAGATTGAATTATAATCCATTTTATGTCAATACTGTAGATTTGACAATGTTTTCTTCCTCTTTATTTTTTTCATGTAGATGATAGCTCCAGAGGTGACCAATCTCACGGCCGTGACAGAATTCATCCTCCTGGGGTTCGCAACCCAGGGGACCATGGGCTTCTTGCACCTGCTGCTCTTCTCCCTGGTCTACCTGTGTACCCTGCTGGGGAACGGGCTCATCATCCTTATCACCACCCTGGACCGGCACCTCCACACCCCCATGTACTTCTTCCTGAGGAGTCTGTCCTTCTCGGACCTCTGCCTCATCTCAGCCACAGTCCCCAAGTCCATTGCCAGCTCTCTGAGGCGCAGCAGCTCCATCTCGTTCCCTGGCTGTGTGGTTCAGCTCTTCATGATGATTATGTCAGCAGGTGTCAAACTGACCCTGCTCATGTTGATGAGTGTTGACCTCTATGCTGCCATCTGCCACCCCCTGCACTATGACGTCATCATGAGCAGGGACAGGTGTGTGCAGCTGACAGCTGTGTCCTGGCTGGGTGGGGGTCTCCTTGCTGTGATGCACACAGCTGGAACCTTCTACTTGTCCTACTGTGGTTTCAACGTGGTCCACCAGTTCTTCTGTGACGTCCCCCAGTTAGTGGCTATTTCCTGCTCAGGAAATTTATTGAATGAACTTGTCCCCATTCTCATTAGTGTGGTCTGGAGTATCAGCTGTTTCATTTTCATCGTCATTTCCTATGTGCACATCTTCTCTGCTGTCAGGAAGATCCCATCCACTGAAGGGAAGGTCAAAGTCTACTCCACCTGCCTTCCCCACCTGCTGGTTGTTGTGCTGTTTCTCTGCATGGCATTCTTTGCTTATATGAAGCCCGCGTCAGAGAGTCCGTCCATGTCTGACCTGATCATTTATATTTCTATGTTCTACACGGTGGTTCCCCCCACCTTTAATCCCATCATATACAGTCTGAGGAACCAAGCCATGAAGTCTGCTGTGGGGAGACTGATGAAGGGAGTACTCACAAAAATGTAATACAGAAAATGAGTTTATGACTCCATTACTGGACACATTTTAAATTTTCACATTATATTCTTCTTTATATTCTTATAATTACATATAATTCCATTGCATAATTTAAAAATATATGCTAATTTTTAAATTATATTTAAGATGACTTCATATACTTCTATAGACTTATATTTTGCTCTTTTTAGCACTTATATGTTTTTTGATATTGTGTTTGTACTGAGTGTACTGATACTCTGTGTGTGCTGGGGTAATTAAACTTCAGCATCTTTCTGCTGTTTTCCATTTCTGTAGCTCCCGGCTGAGAGAGGCGATGGTTGGGTTTCATCTCAGTCATCAGCAGAGGTTCTGTCACTGGTGCAGCCTCTCCGTTATCTAAGGCACTCCCCCTTTCCTGTCACTGACCCTTGCGGTCACACATGGGATCAGCTCCTAACTGTGGCCCCTTTACTTAGTGAGTGAGGCCTTCATAGCACAAATAAGGCTTTGGATCCGTACTTATAATCTGAGTCGTCATGACCTTCTATTGATAAGGACCACACATAATGTGGTAGAGACCCTCCTGGAAGCTCTGGTGTTGGTGCTAGCCAGTACTCCAAGATGTGTGATACCGAAATCTAAAATTATAACCTCTCATTAATTCAGCTTTCCCCCCCTAACTCTTAACATGTTATTCATAAAGCACAGATTTCTTGAATTAGGATTATTCCTTTTCCCAAATTCATATTCTCATATTCTTCAATAAACCTCTGTTTCCTAAAATTTCCAGAAATCCTTTGCCAACCGTCTCCCTGTGTTTTGTTCATAAACTGAATCTGGCTAATGGTTAAAAACATGAATATGCTGTGGAAAGAATGTTCTGGAACTCACATATCACCAACCTTTACATGAAATGAAGCAGTGTAAAAGGTGGTCTGTTCTTGGGAGCACAAGGTCATGGGACCCCAGTCCTAGGCACTCTGTCCCCACAGCCTGTTTGTGACTCCACTGTGGGGGTGTCCCATCCCCGTGGAGGGGAGGGGAGCACAGTTTAGTGTTGGACCCTGTCCCTCACGATTCCTAATGGGGCGTCTTCCTCTAGGAGAAGTTCCAGTTTCTGCTCAAAGATAAAGGAAACCACACTTGACTCTGCCAGAGGTGGAAGGATGGAAACTTCCTTGGTTCGCAGGAATCTATGACTGAAACCTGGAATGGATGGAATGTTAATTTCTATGATGCTTTTTGGATGACAATGTGGCTGTACCCCCTCAATGTGGTGTTTCCAAAAGTAAAGTTATTTGAATTATTTTTGAAGAACTGCATTTTTACTTTAAAAATTGTAATTTTTAATTTGTTATTGTGTTTAGGTTCCTTTAGTTTTCCATATTGTGTCTTGATCCTATACTAGGTCTTCTTCTCAATTTTCGTATAGATTACACTTAAGTTTTAAGTTCACTTTTTTTATACTTGGGAACTATGTTTTCTTTTAATTATGTAAAACATCATGCAAACTAAAGCCTGGCAATATTTGCTGATTTTTTTTTTTTATAATCCTACATATCTGCACTACATGCCAGAAGTTCTCAAATTGTTTCCTTAACACTGAGAACATGAGCTGGGGTGATGTTCCTCCTCTCCGGGAGCAGGTCACTGTGTCTCCGTACTCTCCTGACCGATGAGCACATTTTGTCCATGAAACTATTTATGATAATAAAATGTAGTTAATCATAAGACATGCCTCGTCCATTCAAATTTCAGAATGAAACCTGAGTTAGAAAATCACTCACAGTAATATTCGTTTCAGTGATAGCACGAGAGCACAGTCCCCATCCCTTGGATATGATGTCATTCCCTGGTCAGATTCCTGTTAATTTTCTATTTTTCCTTTGAACAAATGCAGTTAGTGTCTGCTGAGAAGGGATCTTTACCATGAGTGTTTCATCACACTGTCACAATAATTTGTTATTTGTTCTTATAAAAGGAAGACACATATTTACAGTTTTTACTGTTTTCACTGTTTACTGTGGGTCACTTTTCACTCCCCCACCTGCGCAAGTGTCCACTCAGAATCTACTAAGTGCCTTGCAGTGCCTGCCCTGTCCATCCACACTCCTATCTCCTCCGCATTCCCTCTCCCTGTTCCCTCTGATAATGAGCAAAGTTTTGCACTCAGTCCAACATTTCCTTTCGCTGTTTGCCTCTATATTTTCTCAGTTATTGACCTTTTTATATTATAATCTCACAGATGGGTGAGACCAGCCAATATCTTTCACTTTTTGACTTATTTCACTAGCATAAGCACCTCAAGGTCCACCTTTGGTCCCTAAGGACACTAGTTCACCTTTTTCAATAGCTGTGTAGTATTCCATTGTGTGTGGACCCACATTTTTTATTTATTCACTCCACTGTGCATAGCAATTGGGTTGGGGCTATGGCCAGCAAGAGTGGTCAGTGCTGCTGTGAATACAGGTGTGCATGGTGCATCAGAGAGTCTGCACATCTGGGACAAATACCTGCAGAGGTTGGTCCAACCTGTGGTGGTTCTGTTTTCATTGTCTGAAGACATCTCCAAGCTGTTTTCCCAGCAGAGGTGAGAGGCCCCTTATCTCTCTCCCTCACCTCCTTGCTGTGTCCAGTCTGCAGCTTGGTCCCTTCTCACGGGTGACAATACATTACAGTTTGGATTTCTATTTTCCTTATTATTGTGCAGTTGAACAATTTGGAATGGATTAAAATCTGCATTGACGAGGGCTTAAAATACCAGAAAGAACACCTGGGTGCTGCCCTCTACACACTCACCATACAGATGAACTTGGGGACACATCACTGAGGACCTGGGAACAAGGGCACAGAGGAACAAGTGGTCCCCCCACATTAGAGAGCTTCTGTGCCTCAGAAAAGCCATCCCCAAAATGGGCCCCTGCGCTGGGAGAAAATTGTGCACATCACACACCTGACAAGGCGAGTGTCCAAAATACACAAAACCTACAAACCCAGCACAGAAAGAAACACCCCAATCCAACACGGCCTCAGACCCCCAGAGACATTTTGTAGGAGAAACGCCCCATGGCCCTGCAGAGTCATTTGCAGATTTTATTCAGGGTCTAAACCTTCCCTGTTCCGGAGCTTGTCTTCATGTCTGAAGTGACGTGAACGTGCTTCCACGAAGGCACAGGTGTTGGTGTTCGCGACTTTCAATCTCTCACCTCCTCTGTGCTTCTCTATAATTTTATTATGTGAGTATAATCTGTCCTGAATTAGTTCTGACATTTACCGCAGCTCTGACAGTGGCAAACTGGTCATTTCCATCCCGCCCGCTCATTGTGCCCTGTCCCCCCAGGGCCTCCGGGGCGACGCGCACCTGAGTCTGTTCTCCGAGACGCACCCGCGGGCGCCGGGGTGGACGCTGCACGCTGGGACAGCGGGAGGGACGGACATTCCCTCGTGGGCTGAGACACAACACAGTCTGTGCTGCCGTGTGGGTTCCCCAAGACCCCCAAGCAGCACCCCAACTCCTGCCCCGCAGGCAGGTCCCCCCGGTCAGGGCAGGGTCACGCTCCAGGCCGAGGGCAGACTAGGTCATGGTGTCTGGCGCCCAAACACGCCCGCGGGGATCCCCGGAGTTGGGAGAAGCACCAGGCGCCCTCCCGGCCATGGCCTCGGCCTGTCCCCTGGGCAGCGCGTGTTCCCCGGCGGCCTCAGCCAGACCCGGGCTCTGCGCGGACGCCCCTGACCCCCACCTGCCCTTGGGGCCGCGTCCCCCTCGCGGAGCCCTTGGGGCGCAAATACCCACGTTTCAGCCCAAGGCGCACCCGATGGGGGGTTCCGGAGTGTCCTGCGTGACCTCCCAGCCGCGGGCCCAGCCGGGACCGCACATGAAGGGGTCGCCCCATCTGGGAGGACGCGGACTTCAGTCACGCCGTGTCCCGCCCTGGCCTCATGGTCGGCGCCTCCACCCCGGGCTGCCAGTGCCGCGCTGACCCCTGCCCGGCCGCGGGGGACGCCACAGGGGACCCGCTTGGTGGCCTGTCCGGGAGGACGCCCCTGCCCCGGGGTTGGTGGGGTGGCCCCGGGAACCTCGACCCCCGCGGCCAACCCTCCCTCGGGCTGCCGACCCGGGCTCAGGCGGCCGTGGCGGGACCTGGTCGACCCGGCAGACCCCGAACCCCGGCTCCCCGGGCCCGCACCCTCGGGCTGCGCCAGGGGACCCCGGCCTGGCCGTGTCCACCCCGGGCGGGACTGTCCACGTGAAGGCGACGTCCACGGAGTCAGCAGCAAGTCAGACTCGCAGGCACCGGAGGGGCCGGCGGGAGCATCGGGACAGGGAGAGGTGTCGGGATCCCCGCAACTCGCGCTTCGGGGATCCGGTTCTGCCGTTCTGGCCCCGGTCAGGCCAATACACTGACAGGTGAGATACCACAGTCTCAGTTACAACCCCTCACTTTGCTCAGGTTTCCCTCTAACTCTCACATGTCCTCATTTCCAAGTAGACTTTTCTCTTAACGTTATTGCTTTGCCAGAAACTTATAGTCTCATATTTTTCCTAAAAGTTTGTTCTGTAAGTTAATACAGTCTTTTACAAAACCCTTCCCAAGTGAAGCTCATAGCTTGTGATGAAGGGCCTTGTGATGAAGGGCCTCCCCGGTGGCACAGAAGTTGAGCACTGGGCTGGGAAGCTGCCTGAGGCCTCTGCAGTGTCAGTTCGAACTGCGGCTGCTCCCCGGCCACCGAAGGAGGGTCCTGCATGGAGCACAGACCTCTCCTGCCCCCCGCTGCTCCCCCCAGCAGTGTACTTCGTCAGTCTGCCTGCTCTGCTCCCCGCTCTGGCTCTGGTGAATCCTCTCACCCTCCCGCGCTTCTGACTGTACCCAGTGCTTGTATAAATAAATAAACCTTTAATAAAAAAAATGTGATGTTGTTTGCAAGAAGTCACACGTTTCTGACTCAGAAAGAAGTCAGAACTCAGAGGTCAGCAACAGTTACTAATAGTGACAAGATGCAAGTTATTTTCTCCCAGGAGCACCGGTCACAGGACCTCTGCAATTAGTTCCCACTCAGCGTGTGTCTCCACTGAGGCCCGTCCTTCTGGTGAGGAGGGGGGACAGCTGAATGTGTGCTCCCACCCTCACGATTCCTAAAGGGGTGTCTTCCTCTAAGAGACATTCATGTTTCTGCTTAAATTTTGCATATCAACTACACTTGCCATGAATCTGCCTGAGGTGTGAGTTGGACGGAGACCAGGGAATCGGAGTCTGGGGCTGAAATCTGTCATGGACGTGACTTTACTTTCTGTGACGTCTGACTTGATCCTATCACCACTGTACTCCTGTGATGAAGTGTTCTTTTTTTAAAGTAGAGGTATTAATTTTGAGTTAGTGCATTTCTACTTCAAAATTTAATGTTAAGACCTTTGATGTTGGGCCTCCCTGGTGGTGTAGCGGTTGAGCGCTGGGTTGCGAAGCTGCCCACAATCTCTGCAGCACCTGTTCAATTCCTGGCTGCTCCCCGGCCACCTGAGGAGGGTCCCACATGACGCGCAGACCTCTCCTGCCACCCGCTGCTCCTCTCAGCAGTGTGCTTCGGTCCTTCTGCCTTTTCTGCTCCCAACTCTGGCTCTGGTGAATTCTCTCACTCTCCTGCACTTCTGACTGTACCCAGTGCTTGCATAGATAGATAGACAGACATATAAATAAATAAATAAATAAATAAATAAATAAATAAATCTTTACAAAAAAAAAAAAAGACCTTTGATGTTGTTGTGTTCATTTTCAGGTTCTCTAAGTTTTCCAAATTGCATCTTGATTCCTCTACCAGGTTTTCTAGTTGACATAGTTTTAGATAACACTTAAGTTCACTATTTTTCTACTTCAGGAACCATGTTATATTTTTATATGATGTAAAATTTTATGTAAAGTAAAACACTACAATATTTATGAATTTTTATTCTCCAGAAGCTTCTGTGCTATAAACCCTGAGGCCTCATGACTGTTTACCCACTCTGAGAACATGAGCTGGGGGGATGCTCCTTGCTCAAGCATTTTCTATGGAGCAGGTCACTGTGACTCCAAATGCTCCTGAGGGATCATAACATAGTCCCTCCAGAAAATACTTCTTTTAAAAAATGTATGTTAATGACCAGACTGACTCCATTCAGATTTCAGAATAAAATCTGTGTTGGAAAATCTCTCAAGTGAATAATCTTTCCAATGGAAGACCTTGATCTTATGTTTCTCATCCCGGGACTTCATCACTCTCTGCTCACGTCCTTTACATACTTTCTGTCTTTCCTTTTTAGAAAACTCTAAACTCTGTTGAGAAGAGGATCTGACTTCAGGAGTGGGGTAACATGGGGTCATGTTAAATAACAATCGCCACTTAAAGGGAATGCTCATTGTCACATTTCTGTTTTCTTATTGCGGGCTGTATCTCTGCCCCTCTGTGTGTGCACGTCTCCCCTCACACTCTGGGGAACACCCACATGAATACCTACTTGTTTCCACTCCTTATCCCTCTCCTATCCCCAGTCTCGACTGGTAACAGTGAATTTATTCACTAGTACAAATAGGTTTTGCTGTATTTTGAAATGTCAGTTTTCTGTATTTTCTTTTTTTAAAAAGATTGATTTATGCATACAAGAAGTGGGGCACAGGCCAGAGTTGTGGGGGGTGAGATGATTCATCAGAGACAGAGTGGAGAACAGAACAGGTGCACTGAGTGAAATACACTGATGAGGGGAGCAGCAGACGAGGCAGGAGAGGTCTGCTGTGCCACGTGGGATAGCTCCCTGGCCAGGGATCGAACTCATTCTGCATTGGCTGTGGCTAGCTTCATTGTTTGCATCTTAACCCCTTGGCCTACCAGGGAGGCCTGGTTTTCTGTATTTTCTATCCCACAGATGAGTGAGACCATCTGCTATCTGTCTTTTACTGTCTGATTTTTTTCACCTAACAAGGTAACTTTAAGGTCTACTCATCTTGTCCCAAATGTATGATTTGATTTTGTTAATCGCTGTGTACAATTCCACTGACTATGGACCCACAATTATTTTGTTCAACCCTTTGTTGAAAGCCCTTGGGCTGGTTCTGCAATGGTACAAGGTGCTGTTGTGACACCGGTGCACATGAGTGTCTCTGTGTTGTAGAGATTTCACATTCTGTGATTAAAAACTTAGTGAAGGGATTGCTAGTTCCTATGGTATTTCCATTTTTATTTACTTAGGACATCTGCAAACCATTTTCCTAGAAGCTTTACCTACTTACATTCCCACCAACAGAGGTGAGAGTTCTTTTCTCTCCATATCCACACAACATCAGTTGTGTTCAATCTTTTTGATTGGCCCATCTCATAGGGGTGGGTGACAAGTCATTGCAGTTTTAGTTTGTGTTCCCCTTATAATTAGAGCTATTGAACAATATTATTTGGATTAAAGATTTGGATTTGACAAAGCCATAAATACTTGAGGAACTATGCCCTCCTACTGCACATTCACACCACAGATGAACTTGGGGACACATCTCCAAAGCCCCAAGGACAAGAGAAATGAGCATGTAGGAACAAATGTGCCCCACCACACTAGAGAGTTCATAAACCACAATAAAAACAAGCCCCTGCACTGGGACAAAATATGCGCACATCATGCATCTGACATGGGGCTGGTTTCCATTCATACAAGGTATGTCACAGCCCAACAACAAAAAAGCAGATACCCCAATCAAGAAGTGGGTAAGAAACCAACATAGACATTTCCAAGGAGGACACCCAGTTTCCCTGCAGAGTTGTCAGCAGATGTTATTGAGGTTCTAAATCATGCCTGCTCCTGAACTTTGCCTGCATGTCATGACACTGACTGACCTCGAATGTGTTTTGTTAAATCCCCAGAGATTAGCACATCTTCCATGGAATAGCTGTAGTCTAGTTCATAATTTTATAATTATATAATATAAACTAATAATGATGGATTAGTTCTGTCATACTGTTTCCTTGTGATTTTGAGTGATGCAAATTATGGTGTTTTAATTCATCACATCTAATATATACTTTAAAACATATTCATTTTATCTTCACAGATTGTACATGTACACCTGAGTCTGTTCCCTGATACAGCATGAAAGCTCTGTAAATATCTACTGAAGTCTCTAAAATTATCTTTGCATCTTTGAGAGATGACAACAAACCTACCTGGCTTTGGATGTTTGAAAAACAATTGGCACAGCTGGCAGGATATGACTCTGAGTGCAGACATACCAAGTGGCATCTACAAATGGAGTGAAAGACGGCATCAGAGTTGCTGGAGACAGGTGGTAGCCAAAGTCCAAGAAGATCTAAATATGCTGAAGGAGCACACAAGGTGGACAAGGTCTGGGAGATGGAGAACAAGCCCTGGGAATCATCTCAGACCTTGTGGGGAGGAGAAGAAAACCCTGCAAGGCCCAGCCCGCCATACCCCTGAGGCAGAAGACTTGTCAGAAAAAAAAGGGGACCCCATCCATTATCTGGAGCTTGCCCAGTGACAAAGATGACACTGACTGACTTGCACAAACAATCCTGCCAGAAGGCGGAGGACTTTGGGACCTGGGGGTGGACAGAATCATTTGCCCACCACAGGAGATGAAGATCAAAGGATGGGCCTGTCAGCCTTGGTGGCTTAAAGCAAACTTATCTGCTGCCCAGCAGTCCCAGGAACACAGGGTGGCTGTGCCAGGCACTAGGGAGCAGTGAAAAAATCCTGAAGTGGTGGATTGGAGGGTATATGAGGTAAAGGTCAGGCTTTTTTCCCCCTCCTGCCATTAGCCTCTGTGGCTGGCACCCAAAGTCTTGTACATGTACATGTGAGTGTGGACACCCCGGCCCAGAGAATTTTGGGTATGTGTGTATGTAAACCAAGGGATGAGGTGGTATAAGGGCAGCGTCACTCTGAATTCCAAAGCATTTCACACAGTGAAGGCCACCCACAAAAGGCCATATACCATGTATTTGAAGACACAATGGTCATGACATCAAACCCCAGGAATCTCAAACCATGAAGAACTATCCACCAGAACCATTCCAACTGCAATGACTCCTCTCCTTGTGAAGATAAAGGACACACACTCACTGGCATTAGTGATGCAGGTTCAAAGAAGACTTGTACATGCTGAGAACGGATCATTAAAAAATAAACCAAAGCACACACATGGTAAATTTGTGATGACATGAGCCATTTCTACTTCAGAAGATTGTTTATTTCCCATCTATGGTTCAGTTATGTTGAATTTCTTTTTGTCTTCCTTCCCTCTTTCCTTTCTCCTTTAGTTCCATCCTACTTTATTTCCCTTCCTCCTTCCCCAACCTCTTCACAACCGCCTCTGCAGGTTTCCCCATGAGGGAGCACAGGGGATGATGGTGACTTTGCAGTTCCCTGTGGACATGGATCTGATAACAGGGCCACACCTGGTTCCCCATGGCCACTCACTGGAGGCTGATGGAGCCTGAGGTGGGGGAACCACAGTCCTGTTTGTGGAGTCTCCTGTGACCTCCTGGCTGTGCTGATGACTCAGGAGGCCCATTACTGGGGACACCATTAAGAAGTCCACGGGGACAATGGACACCTGGTCCTCTCAGGGTGAGGTCCCTGAGGAAGGGGACCTGGGGATGGTGTCAGGGCCTCGGGGGCATTAGGAGAAGGAGATAGTGAGCCCTGTGGCCTGTCTGCTGGAGTCTGTGAGCCAGAGGCCTGGACCCCAGACACTAGAGGCCAGCATAGCAGAGGGCAGCAGGTGACCGAGACATCAAGTGAGGTTTGCTATTCCTCCTGTCTCTGTGAGGGTGAGAATTTTGTGGAAGCAAACTTCTGGGACAACGGGCACATCACGCCAGACTGAGGTTTCTGTCAAATAATTTTCAAAAGTAAGTTTTTAAATCTTAAATTTTTAAATTACTGACATTTCATTTAACCCATACATCAAAGTGTTGGCATTTCAACATGAAATATTTATGTTATTGTGTGTGTTTCCAATGGTGACTTGGTTTCTTTATTGAGGTAACAATGTTTTACAACACAGTATCACTTCAAAATGCATATTGTATTTCAGGAGAACAGTAGCTAGACTATTCATCTTATTAATGAAAACTAATAAATTATAAAGGTGGATATAGTTCAGTTTCAGAATACCATGTTGTTTTGGGATAATCTTAATTTAAGGTGTTCGACTGATTATTATCTTTCATGCATTTATTATTTTATAATATTCTGACCTAGGGTATATAGGGCAATTATTGTTTCATAATTAATTTTTTAACATTTAGCACTCTGAGTTGAAAGTATATAATGTTACATGAAATCACATTTAATGGAAGTATTTAGAGGGCAGTGGGGAAAAACTGATAGGAATTTTAAAATACTGCTAATTGTTTAAAAAAGGGAAGGTACACATCCTCATCCCTAAAATATTATGATAATAAGGGGAGTCAGACAGAAATTCATAGACTTTTTCTTGTTATCTGTTTTGTTTTTGTTATTTTTTTTATTTTACACTAACATTTTACAATACATATATATATATTTTTATTTTTAAACAATATTTGCTTTCCCCCACCCCCTCAGTTTGAGTCCCCATAGAATTTCCTTTCCCAAGGCACCGTGCACCATCACCTCAGACCCCTGTGCTCCTCCCTCCCTCTCTCTGATCCCTCTCCCTCCTCCTCCCCTGCAGGATGTCTCTGATTTATAATTGTCTGATTTTGCTTTTTTTTTTTTTAAAGAATTATTTATTTATTTATACAAGCAGTGGGTACAGTCAGAAGCGCAGGAGTGTGAGAGAATTCACCAGAGCTAGAACGGAGAGCAGAGCAGGCAGAGGGACCAAGGTACACTGCTGAGGGGAGCAGCAGGTGGCAGGAGAGGTCTGCGCCATGTGGGTCCCTCGCTGGCAGCCGGGGATCGAACAGGTGCTGCAGAGGCTGTGGGCAGCTTCACAGCCCAGCGCTCAACCACCGCACCACCGGGGAGGCCCGCTTTGTTGTGTTTTGGACTGTTATTATTATTTTTTACACTGATGTCTTACTGTGTTGGATTACACTTATTTTCATATGTTGAACCATCCTTGTGTCCCTGAACTGAATCCCACTTGATCGTGGTGTACTATCCCTTTGATGCCTTGCTGGATGCTGTTGGCAGGATTTTGTTAGGAATTTTATATCAGTGTTCATTAGGGAGATTAGCCTGTAATATTCTTTTTTTGTGCTGTCTTTGTTTGGTTTTGGTATTAGTACAATGTTGGCTTCGTAGAACATATTCGGTAGTATTCCTTCTTTGTCATTTTTTTTAAAAAGTTTGTGTAGGATAGGCACTAATTCACTGCTGAACATTTGGTAGAATTCATTTGTGAAGCTGTCCGGGCCTGGGCTTTTGTCTTTGGGGAGTGCTTTGATTACTGCCTCAGAGACCCGTACTTGCTGACCTGTGCTTTTTCCCAGTGGTTCTCTGAGAAATGGAGGAGGGGCGGAGGGGAGCACCTCAACACAAGGACTCTTATTCATGTTCAGCGGGTGCTGTGCCCACAACTATATGGACCCCATGCCAAAATTCTGTGTTGTAGGTCTCCGTTCCAGGGCTATCAGATCCAAAATGCTGGCTGTCACTCTGCAGTGTCTGCTGCTATGGCACGTCCCTCATCCTGGATCCTGCACCTAGCTCTCAGATCCAGAATGGGGGTCTTGCTCCACGCCTTTTTTCCCTTCTTAGCCCCGTTTGTATGGCCCATCCTTTCTCAGAGCCTGAGTGTGTTTTGGGATCCCTGGTTTCCAACTATCAGGATGTTGGTGATTTTGCTCTGGTCGCTAGGCGGCACCAGAGATCTTTCCCAGTGTACTTGGGTCTGGGGAATAGTGGGGGTGTCGTGGAGCACCTCAACAGCATGTTGATGCTGTGTCTTCCCTGTGCCCCACTGTTGTAGGGATCCCACACCCTGAATTTCATGTCCCAGTGCTCAGTTTCAAAGTCCTCAGATAAAGGCCGCAGGCGGTAGACCTGTTCAGTGTCCGCAGAAATGGTTCCTTTTGCACCTCACTCCCGTGTCTGGGCACCTGGTTTCTGATTAATCAGTGAGGGACATTCACCTCAGTGACAGCTCCAGTGCATATCCCCACAAACCTAGGTTGTGGGCACGTGGACTTATGCAATGTGATGCACGTATGTTGTTGTTGTTCTTTTTTTTAATTTATTTATTTATAAAAGAACCGGGGTACAGGCCAGATGCATGGGAGGGTGAGAGGATTCACCAGAGACAGAGCAGGGAACTGAATAGGCAGACTGACGAAATACACTGCTGAGGGGAGCAGTGGGTGCGGTAGGAGAGGTCTGCTGCACCATGTGGGACCCTCGCTTGCCTGCCGGGAAGGAACCCACACTGCAGAGGCTGCATTCAGCTCCACAGTGCTGCGCTCAACTGCCCGCGCCACCAGGGGAGGCCTGATACACGTGTGCTTTTCCAGTGTGCGTCATTATTCTGCACAAGCTTACCAGCTGGCCTTGGGCTATTTGCAGGTCTCTCCACAGAGTCTTTGTCTTCCTCTCATGGAGCCTGGAGCTGTTCGCTCACTTCCTGGCAACTCCTGCATGGTTCTCCACAGTTCCCATTCATGGGTTGCAGTGCCTGAAATAGTTCTTTCCTACACAGTGTCCCACTTGATCTGTAGTTTGTTCCTGTTTTCTTTTCTTTCTTTCTTTTTTCCTGCTCTCTGTTGGTCAGAAAGTGCCAACTTTGTGGGTGGGGAGGGTAGCAGGGTTCTATGATCTATCATGTTGATATTGCTAGTTCCTTCTCACTAAAGCAGAGACACCTGTGGAAATCTATTATGGATGTGATCTTGTTTTTATTTTAATTCCACACAACAACAGAGCTATGTAAAATCTAATGTTGTAAATATAAATATGTATTCTAGACCACTGAAAAAGCTTTTTCCCAAGGCTACAACATTTTTTGAGTTGATTTTTTCTTGTTTTCATTAAATTAGCTGGAATTATTTCTCTTACATATTACAGTAATTATATACTTCTACATTCTCCTAAAAATCTTACATTCACCAGGACCTGCCTCTCTGTCACCCCCACAGAGGGAGGAGAGGATAAGATTGGGGAGGAGGAGGAGAGAAGGCAGGGCTGCCCCGTGTCCAGACGTACCCTCTCACACACGGTCCTGAACAACCTGCACACTAGGGGGAGCAGCGGGTCTGGGGCCATAGGGAGGGGCTGTCGGTCGACTCTGAGATACAACCAGATCAGAATCCTATGATCAGCTGAAATGTCCCTCATTTCCCAATCAAAGATCCTGTGTGATAAAGGTGTGTTTCTGGCGCTGAACACAAAAGGCTCAATAGAGAGCGAGAGACACGGAGCTGCTCGACTCCACATTCTGAGAGTGACCTCTGGGGCACGCCTGTGTCTGTCCTTGCAGGTGTCATATTTTATTTTGCTCAATATTTTTATGCAGATGATGGCTCCAGGGGTGACCAATCTCACAGCCATGACAGAATTCATCCTCCTGGGTTTCCCCACCCAAGGGACCATGGACTTCCTGCACCCGCTGCTCTTCTCCCTGGTCAACCTGTGCACTGGGGAACGGGCTCATCATCCTCATCACCACCCTAGACCGGCACCTCCACACCCCCATGTACTTCTTCCTGAGGGGTTTGTCCCTCACGGACCTCTGCCTCATCTCAGCCATGGTCCCAAAGTCCATTGCCAACTCTCTGAGGAAGAGCATCTCCATCTCCTTCCCTGGCTGTGTCCTCCAGGTCTTCATGCTGATTCTTTTAGGGGCTGCAGAGTTTCACATCCTTTTGGTGATGAGCTTTGACCACTATGCTGCCATCTGCCAACCCCTGCACTATTACATCATCATGAGCAGGGACAGGTGTGTGCAGCTGACAGTTGTGTCCTGGCTGGTTGGGGGGTCTCTATGCTGTGATGAACACAGCTGGAACCTTCTCCTTGTCCTACTGTGGGTCCAACGTGGTCCACCAGTTCTTCTGTGACATCCCCCAGTTATTGGCTATTTCCTGCTCAGAAAATCTAATGAGCGAACTTGTCCCCATTCTCAATTGTGTGGTATTGAATATCTGCTATTTTATTTTCATCATTATTTCCTATGTCCACATCTTCTCTGCTGTCAGGAAGATCCCATCCACTGAAGGGAAGGTCAAAGTCTACTCCACCTGCCTTCACCACCTGCTGGCTGTGGTGCTGTTTCTCTCCACTGGAAGCTTTGCTCATCTAAAGCCGACCTCAGATACCCTGTCTGTGTCTGACCTGGGTCATGTCTATATTCTACACGACGGTGCCCCCCACCTTTAATCCTGTCATATACAGTCTGAGGAACCAAGACATGAAAGTTGGCTGTGGGGAGACTGCTGAAGGGCCAATACTGTAAGATGTGAGATATCACAGTCTAAAATTACAGCCCCTCATTTATTCAGTTTTTCCCTTTAACTCTACATGTTATCGTTTATAAAGTACAGATTTCTTGCATTAGGATTTTTCCTTTTTCAGAAATTTATATTCTCATGTTCTTCCATAAACTGTGGTTTCCTAATTACTGCTATCATTTGTCAAATCTCCAATTATGTGATGTTCATATACTGAATTCCCACTTATGTTTGAAAACATAGAAAGAATGGCATAGAGAGAATACTCTAGAACTCACACTTCCTGTGGAGGGGAGGGGAGACAGCTGAGTGGGGTCCCCCATCCCCTACAATTATAATGGGACTTCTTCCTCTAAGAGACATTCATGTTTCTGTTCTAAAGACAAATGGAAACCACAGTTGACACTGCCATAAATGGAAGGATGGAAGCTTCCTTGGGGAATTGGAGTCTATGCTAAACCCTACAACTGATGTGAAGATTAATTTCTATGATGCCTGATTTGATTGTAACAGGACTACACTGTTTATATACTATTAAAAAAGTAAAAAGTGTGTGATATTTATTGAGGAACTACATCTTTACTTTTCAAATATATGTTTTTTTTTATACACATCATTTTTTATACACATCACATAAAGGGTTTATTTTTGGGTTCCCTTAGTTTTTGAAATTGTATTTTGAGTCTTCTGACAGGACTTCTTGTTGACTCTGGTAGATGATATTCACTTCCTTTTCCTTCTACTTTGGAAATAGCTATATATTATACTATGTAAAGAACATTACATAAAGGTCAGCATGACACTATTTGTAAATATTTATTCTTGTACATCATTTGCACCCTAAATACTCAGCTTCTAATTATTGTCTTCCTTCTACTGAGACCATGAGCTGGGTTGATGTTCTTCCCTCGAGAGTATTTTCAGGGAGCAGGTCGCTGTGTCTCCACACTCTCCTGACTGATCATTATATACTCAGTCCAGAAAGCATTTCTTTTAAAAATATATATGGGAACAACAAGACCAAGTCCATTCAGATTTCGGATTTCTAGCACTAACATGTGCTAGAAAATCACTCAAATAAGCATTCATTTCAATGAATGTATTTGAGCAAAGATCTATCCCCTTGGGATCCTTATTTCAGTCACCTCTGTTTTTTTAAATATTTTCAATTCTTCACTTGGACAAAACTTCTGTCTTTTGAGATGGGGGCTTGAGTTCATGAGTGACATAATATGAAGTCATGTGAAGTTATAACTTGCCACCAGCAAATAAATGCTTTATTCACGGGTTTTGGTGGCTTTCATTTGGGGGTTAGTTTCCCACTCTGTAATCACAGGGCCCCTGCACTCCACAAAACACCCATTACTACCTCATCTACTTCCATGCCCACCCTCTACCCCCTGTTACCTCTGGTAACTACATGTTTTCCCTAGTTCAAGATTTGCTTTTGCCGCATTTTGTACTATAGGATTTCTGTATTTCCATTCCCAGATGAGTGAGACCATCCACTATCTGTCTCTTGCTGTCTGTTATTTCACTTTATAAAATCACCACAAGGTCCATCCGTGTTGACCCATATACATGAGTTCATGTTTTTAACAGCTATATAGTATTCCATAGAGTATGGGCCCACATTATTTATTCCTTCCTCTTTGCATGGCACTTGTGTTGAGGCCATGAACAGCAATGGTGTATGGCGTGCCTGTGAACATAGGTGTACATGGTCTGCCTTGAAGTGTCTGGGCATCTGGGATAAATACCTAGCAGAGGTTGCTCCATTCTATGGTTGTTCCATTTTTGTAGTCTGAAGAAATCTCCAAGCCATTTTCCCAAAAGAGTTGAGAGGCTCTTTCTCTCCCTCCCTCACCTCCTGTTGTGTCCCATCTCTACTTTGGTCCCTGCTTGCAGGGGAGAGTGACAAGTCACTGCAGTTTAACTTGTGTTCTATTATCCTTAGTGCTGTTGAACAATATTATGTGGATTAAAATCATAATAGGACCCAAAACTATAAAATAGCAGAAAGAAAACATGGGGTGATGTCCTAGTGGACACAGACACAGACCCCAGAATGTATACAGGGACACAAGTCCAAGGAGAAGGGAAAAAGAGCACGTAGGAACAAGTGCCCCCCCACACTAGAGCACTCCTGGGCCTCAGAAACAGCTGTGAGCACAGACCATGTGCGGGGAGAAGCCATGGGCACCCCACACTCCTGCCAATGGCGAGTGACCATCCACACACGTGTGTCCCCACTACAACAGGGAGCAGCACCCCAGTCCAGACAATGGCTAGGCCTAGGCAGATACTCTATAAGGAGAACACCCGGTGCCTGCAGAGTCACGGGCAGGTTGATTCAGGTCCAGACTCTGCTCTGAGCTCACTGGTGCGTCCTGACCAACGCACAAATTTGTTTGTTCCCATCCCGGGATGGGCTCATCCTGCGGGGCCAGCAGAGTCCAGGGCGTGATCGTGTCATTATTCAGCGTTAACTCTAAAAAGCTTGGCGGACTCTGTCCTGCTGCTTCCTGGGACCTCTGAGAGCTGCCGGTGACGATGCTTCCGCTCCTCACACTCAGCTCACACTTCCCACCATGTCCCCTTCCCTCAGGGGGTGCTGGACACCCAAATCCACGTGGTCCCAGTCTGTTTTCCGAGAGACTTATATGTGGGGAATGTGCTCCTGGATGCTGAGAAGCTTTTCTCAGCCGAGATTAGCAGGAAGGACTAACTATACTTTTTCTCAAGTCATGAACAGAACATTCAGATGACACAGATTACCCCATGATACCTGGGGGCAGGAGCCCCTGTTACCCCTCCCTCAGGTACCTCACAACCTTCTCCCTGAACCCCTATACAGAACCTAGCCCAGCGTTATCTCCTGGCCCTGTTCCCGCAGTCATATCCTCCGCTGAGTAGGAGCAAAGCGGGTGTCCTCTCCCCTGAGGGTACCCACCGATGGAGTGTGCAGGGGAACCCCTCCCTGCAGGCAGGAGCCTCTCAGGGCCACCGGGAGAGAAAGGCCCAGCCCCAGATAGGGGGCTGGGGGACAACCTCTGGTGGACAGGGGAGAATTGCAGGCCTGTTAGGAGGGCCTCTCCTCAGTGACCCGTGCCAGAAGCTGAGGTCAAAGCCCTGTCCCCTCGAGTCTGGGTAAGTCAACATGGTTCATGGACCCCATGAACCCTGAGCTGGGCCCACCCACCATGTGGGACCACACCGTCTTTAATAATGGGGCCAGCAACTGGTCAGTGGAGGTCAGTGGCCCCCACGACAGGTCAGTGGAGGCTGATGTTGTCTGAGGAGGAGGAACCACAGTTCAGTCCTCACAGGAGTCAAGACTAACAGAACTGCCTCTGGCACACTCAGTGCACTAATTATCACTGGGATGTGCTGCAGGACGACACCAATTAAGACAGTCAACAACAATAAAAAATGCATTTGTCTCTCGGGAGGAAGGCCACTGAGGGATGGAATCTGGAACGTGTCCAACCCGTGGACACCAGCTCCAGAGCTCAAATAGCCCAGCCCTGAGGCCCTGCTCTGTCCATGAGGTGGCGCAGGACGGGGCGGAACATCCTGTGAGTGCTCAGATGCTCCCCACGAACTCCGAGATGGAGTGAGAGGCCGGGACACCCTCTGTCCAAGCCACGGGGACAACCTCAGGAGAGAGACTCGACACGGCAGTGGAATCTTTCCCCCCAGATTGCAGGTATTTAGCTCTTAAACAGTTTCCAAGGAGAATCCATTCAGATTGAAAGATTTGATTTCAAGCTTCATTTCACTTCTCAGAAAGCACCGTAGTTAAAGTATTAATTCAGAAAAGAACTACACAGTCTCAAGGTTCCCAAATAGTTCTGTTTCACACCACAATATTTTTTATGGGATAAGTTTCAATGGGAGGAATTAACTTTTTCATTGACTCTTCCAAAATCTGTGATATTTAATACATTTATCATAGAGAATGTTTTGAATTGTGGCCGATGACAATATTGTTTAGTAACTGATTTTAGCATTCATAACAGTGAGTGAATATCAAGTATTAAATAAAATCACAAGTAATGGGATTACAATGATAAAGAAATATAAGATGAAAAAATAGAAATATAAGACAAAATTTAAAATATTTATTGTTAAAATTCAGAGCATTATGCCTTTTTTCCCAAAATTTACAACACATAGGTGTCAAGCAGAAATTCAAAAACATTTTAAGCAACAACTGTTGATGGTTTCATGGCTCTGACACTAATGTGAGCCTGGCAGGGATGTCTATTTATGGACATGAACTTGGAATTTTTCCGAAACTCCGTCACTCACAGATTGTTAGCGATATTGTAAAATGAAGAAGCGACAATATTTTAACAGAATTATATGTCAAAATTTATCTTACTATAAATATTTAAGTAAAGGAAAATATTTGACATCTAGGCTACTTTATGCCCTTATTGATAATATTATTTTTATTAAAGTACTTTTAAATGTTCAAACTAATGTATACCTACAAGTTTATTTCCCACATTCTCCTTAAAAGTCCTGCCTCCCAAGGGCATGCCCCTCCGTCATCCCACAGAGGGGGGAGAGGATGAGATTGGGAAGGGGGGGAGGAGAGAGGGCAGGGCTGCCCCATGTCCAGATGTCCCCACTCACGGACGCACCTGGGGTGAGGAACAAACCCGCACTTAGGGGACCCGGGGCCCTGGGACCGGCAGGGACAGCCACACACACAGACCATCCGGCACAGCCCCAGAGCAGCCTCCTCACTGCACAGGCGTGCATGAGACTGAGGGGGAGTGAAGGGGCCGGGAGGGACCCGGGGTGGAAGAGCTCATCCTGCAGGAGGGACGTGTGGGCGTGACCCAGGAGGATACTCTGTGGGAAACGTGGTCTCTGGGTCTTCAGATGTGGGGAATCAGGGGCAGGGAGATGAGGAGACGAGGGGACAGGCCAGGAAGCAGCAGGGAGGCCACAGGGGCAGGAATCTGACAGAGGAGGTGTCAGGACATGCCACACGGTGAAGCTGAGCCCTGATCATTCAGTTCCAGGACAGTGTCAGGTCCTGGGGAGCAGGAAAACAGGGACCCGCACACCCCACCTCCCTGCACACTCATCAATGTGGGGCCTCCCCAGACCAGGGCTGTGCTGGAGGAGCAGGGCCAGGCTCTCCAGGGTGGGGAGGGGATGGACATCGTCACGTGACCTCTGGGGCTATGTCCTGGAAAACCTCTGGGAGGTGTGCTGGCAGAGACTCTGGGGCATGGCAGGAGGGGGAGCCATGGGCCTGGGGCATTGGGGAGGGGCATTCACTTGGGTTTATTGACACATGTGAGATTCTCATTTGTTCAAGTTTGTAGGGGAGAGATGAAATTTTCTGGTCTTTACCAAATTTCAGAACCAAATTGGCCAACATAATAATGACACATGAGATGGAAATAAAAGGTTGAATTAGCAGGACATGCAGAGGGGGAAATGAGACTCCATAGCACCTGGAAGGAATAATTACCTGGTCAATAGATTAAATAGTTATCCTATACTTATAACTCATCTTATGCTCAATACTTGAAGATTTGAAAATTCTTGCTCTTCTCTTTCATACAGATGATGTCCTCAGGGGGGACAAATTTCACGGTCATGATAGAATTTGTGCTCCTGGGGTTCCCCACCCAGGGGACCATGGGCTTCTTGCACCCACTGCTCTTCTCCCTGGTCTACCTGTGTGCCCTGCTGGGGAACGGGCTCATCGTCCTTATCACCACCCTGGACCAGCACCTCCACACCCCCATGTACTTCTTCCTGAGGAGTCTGTCCTTCTCGGACATCTGCCTCATCTCAGCCACGGTCCCCAAGTCCATTGCCAACTCTGTGAGGCACAGCAGCTCCATCTCCTTCCCGGGCTGTCTTGTCCAGGTCTTCATGATGGTTATGTCAGTAGGTGTAGAGCTGACCCTGCTCACGGTGATGAGCCTTGACCGCTATGCTGCCATCTGCCACCCCCTGCACTATGAGGTCATCATGAGCAGGGACAGGTGTGTGCAGCTGACAGCTGTGTCCTGGCTGGGTGGGGGTCTCTATGCTGTGATGCACACAGCTGGAACCTTCTCCTTGTCCTACTGCAGGTCCAACGTGGTCCACCAGTTCTTCTGTGACATCCCCCAGTTATTGGCTATTTCCTGCTCAGGAAATTTATTGAATGAACTTGTCCCCATTCTCATTAGTGTGGTCTGGAGTATCAGCTGTTTCATTTTCATCGTCATTTCCTATGTGCACATCTTCTCTGCTGTCAGGAAGATCCCATCCACTGAAGGGAAGGTCAAAGTCTACTCCACCTGCCTTCCCCACCTGCTGGTTGTGGTGCTGTTTCTCTCCACTGGATGCTTTGCTTTTCTGAAGCCGTCCTCAGAGACCCTGTCCATGTCTGACCTGGTCATTTCTATGTTCTACACGGTGGTGCCCCCCACCTTTAATCCCGTCATATACAGTCTGAGGAACCAAGCCTTGAAGATGGCTGTGGGGAGACTGGTAAATGGCAAATACGCTAAGATGTGAGATTTCATAATGTAAAATTATAACTCCTCATTAATTCAGCTTTTCCCTTCTAACTCTTACATGTCATCATTTATAAAGCATAGGCTTCTTGCATTAAAATTTTTCCTTTTCCACAAATTTATATTCTCATGTTCTTCCATAAACTCCTGTTTCCTAAAATACTACAATTCTTTCCCCAACCCCTCCCTACATGGTATGCATAGACTGAAACCAGCTCATGGTTAAAAACATGTATTTGGTGTAGGAAGTATGTTCTAGAACTCAGGCATCAAAAAATTACAGAAATGAATCAGTGGTAAAAGGGGTAGTCCTTGAGAGTGCATGGGTATGAGATCCCAGTTTTGGGCACTCGTTTTCCCACAGCCGATGTGTGTGTCCACTGAGAGGTCCATCTTTGTGGAGTGGAGGGAGACAGAGAGTGGAGAGTGGGCCCCCCCATCCCTCACAATTTCTTTTTTTTTAAATGCTGATGAACTTGGCCCCTCAAGATTTTTTTTTAAGATTTATTTATTTATTTATTTATTTATTTATTTATTTATTTATTTATCTATCTATCTATCTATCTATCTATCTATCTATCTATTTATTTATTTATTTATTTATTTATCTATCTACACAAGCACTGGTTATAGTCAGAAGTGCGGGAGGGTTAGAAAATTCACCAGAGCCAGAGTGGGGATCAGAACAGGCAGACTGACGAAACACACTGCAGAGTGGAGCAGCGGGCAGCAGGAGAGTTCTGCGCGCCATGTGGGACCCTCACCACCGACAGGGATCAAACCGGCACTACAGAGGCTGCAGGTAGCTTTGGGGCCCAGCACTCAACTGCTGCGCCACCAGGGGAGGCCCCCTCACAATTTCTAACAGAGCATTTTCCTCTAGGAGAAGTTCGTGTTTCTGCTCCAAGGACAAAGTGAAACCACACTGTCCTTCTCGGACCTCTGCCTCATCTCAGCTATGGTCCCCAAGTCCATTGCCAGCTCTCTGAGGCACATCAGCTCCATCTCCTTCCCGGCCTGTGTCCTCCAGGTCTTCATGATGGCTATTTCAGCAGCTGCAGAGCTTCACCTGCTCACGGTGATGAGCGTGGACCGCTATGTTGCCATCTGCCACCCCCTGCACTGTGAGGTCATCATGAGCAGGGACAGGTGTGTGCAGCTGACAGCTGTGTCCTGGCTGGGTGGACATTTCATCTCTGTGATTCTCACAGCTAGAACCTTCTCCTTGTCCTACTGTGGGTCCAACGTGGTCCACCAGTTCTTCTGTGACGTCCCCCAGTTATTGGCTATTTCCTCCTCAGAAAATGTGAGGAGTGAACTTGTCCCCCTTTTTATTTGTATGACATTGGATATGTCCTGCTTCGTTTTCATCATCATTTCCTATGTCCACATCTTCTCTGCTGTCAGGAAGATCACATCCACAGATGGGAAGGCCAAAGTCTACTCCACCTGCCTTCCCCACCTCCTGGATGTGTTGCTATTTGTCTCCACTGGGGTCTTTGCTTATCTGAAGCCGACCTCAGAGACCCCATCCATGTCTGACCTGGTCATTTCTATGTTCTACACGGTGGTGCCCCCCACCTTTAATCCTGTCATATACAGTCTGAGGAACCAAGCCATGAAGTTGGCTGTGGGGAGACTTATGAAGGGCCTGTACACCAGCAAGTAAAGCTTGCCCTTCTTTCCCTCAGTCACAGAGACTGTCTACATATGCACGCCTGGGTCCTCCAGCCACTCTCACAGGTGGTTGTGTCACAGGGACACCAGCCCCTCCTTTGTCCCTGTGCCCTCCCCTCCCTCTCAGAGCCTCAAGGGGTTGTACCCAAGACTTCAAGTGTTTCCCTGCTCAAATGCCTGTTTTCTGCCACCCCCCAATTGTGTGTCCATGTCTGACTTGCTTTGCTGTGTGTATTTCTCAAACTCCCTCCTTTTTCACGGCCTTGCCCTCGCCCTGTCTGTGCCCGCCCGGGTGTGGATGTGCCACCATCTGGTCCTTGGTCTGTGGGCCGAGCAGGCCTGCTGGGTATGACACTGCCGTGATGGTGGCAGAGCTGTGAGTGAGTCCTGCTGCCCGTGCCCGCGTGTGACCCACTGCTTGATCCATCCTGGAATTTTAAGCCAAGGTGGTTGCTCTGCGTAGTTTCTCTGTCCCCCCAGCCATGCAACGGGGACCTTTCTCCACACCCTCTAGTGCCTGTGGGCCCCTGTGACATGGCTTTTGTTTTGGATGAGGGGTGTCTCCTTGTACCAAAATGCCTGTCTCTGGTGAGCAGTGGGGCAGCTTACCCCATAGACTCAGGGTCCCTCAGAGGGAGCTGCCAGGCCAGAAAGCAGGTGTCCTCTCTGTCCTTTGCGGGCCAAGCACTAACTGTCCTTTGCCCAAATCTGGGGGCATTGTCAGACCTGGAGATATGATGGTGGCCTGGGCAAGGCTTCCCCAACAGGTTCCCCAGTGGCCCTTGGCCCATCTGAGCAGCCCAGTCTGTCCCCTGGGAGCTGGTCCTGGGGACTCTGGCACCAGAAGTTGGCGTTTCAGGGAAAGGAGAGGAAGGCCCAGGCAGGTCTGGGTTGTGGGTGGGTGGGTCCTGCCTCAGTTCACAGACACAGCAGAGCTGCCCACTGCCTGCAGTGGACACGGGGCTGGGTGGACGCTGCATCCCACCCTGGTCGGTGGGGCCAGCCCAACCCCACGACCCCCACAGGTGTAGGCGCACATCCCTCAGGAACCGCTGGGTGGCATGTGGCCTCAGAGTGGACGGCCTGGAAGGGGGTGGACAGGCCGTCAGGGGTCCATGAGCCAGGGCTGCCACAGAGCCTGGAGTCAGCACCCACGCACACCCCCAAGCCTGGATGCACCCCCAACATGGCCCATCATGGGACTCCGGCTCCACCTCCCTCAGGGTGGCGCCATCTTGCTGGGCAGTTGTGGGCTGGGCCTGGCGGACGCTGTGGATATGGGCAGGACAGCGTTTTGGTCCGGGACTGTCATCCCCTGTCTCCTCAGTCAGTACCCCCCACCCCGTTGTCTGTGCCTGACCTGGTGGGCCCTATGAGGACTCTGGGGGATACCTAAAGCTACGAGAGGGTACCCCACTCTGCTGTGTCAGAGCCCCAGACACAGACCACCCCATGGACACGCTGGACAGCTCTGCATCGGGACTGACCCGCAGTGCAAGATAAACACAAGCTTCCCTCACACACGACAACAGATCAAATGTGATGACGGAGTTATAGGTGCTGAGAGTAAATGCCATTTTTAAATAAACAAATTCTGAGTCACACAAACAAATTCTCGTGTCGGAAGATCCAGGTGTTTCTCCTTCTCACTCCTGGGGGAATTCATCCTGGTTTTCCACCTCCCTCCCCCTCCTGCTCCTAAAAGGACCTCATCCACCCCTCCCACCTGCCAGGCCCCAGGATGGTGCACAGGGGGAGGCAGAGACTTTCCAGCTTCCTGTTAAGTGGGCTCATCTGTGGCTGTGATGACGTGGCCACACCCAGGTGCCCCATAGTGGGCTCAGTCAATGGTGGTGGAGCCTGAAAGGGGATGAATTACATTCCTTTCCACTGAGGTGTAAACCACTAACAAAACTGCCTCTGGCACACTCAGTGCACCAATTACCCACTGAATGTGCTACAGGACGATGCCCGTTAAGACAGTGACCTGAAAAAGGGCGCTTGTCCCACTAGAGGAGGGTCCCTGATGGCTGAAATCTGAACAGTGTCCAACCCGTGGACACCAGCTCCAGAGCTCAAATAGTCCAGCCCTGAGGCCCTGCTCTGTCCACGAGGTGGCACAGGATGGGGTGGAACATCCTGTGAGTGCTCAGAGGCATCACCACAAGCCCCAACCACGGAGTAGGAGGTTGGGAAACCCTCTGTCCATGCCATGGCCACAACCTCAGGAGAGGAAACAGGACACGGCAGCGAGAACTTTCCCCCCCCCAGACTTCAGGTATTTGCCCCAAGCTATTTGCAGAGAAGAATCCACTCACACTTGAAAGATTTTAGATTTCAAGCTTCTTTTTACATTGGAGAGAACATAGCAGTTAAAATCTTATTTTATAAATAATGAAACTAATAAATTCTTAAGATGCACAAGTTGCTGGATTTCACAATTCCATATTCTCCTGGGATGAATTTCAGTGGGAGAAAATAACTTTTTTTTATTTTAACTGTTCCAAGTACTATGATGTTTTATAGCATCATCAAGAAGTAGATCATGACTTATGATACATCTAACATCACATCATCACTGTGGTTGGGCACTCAGCACAGTGTGTCCATGTGTGTTCAGTGTCAAATACAATCAAAACATTTGATGTGATTAATGTGAGGGATGCTAAACTTAATATGAAATTAAAAATAATACTTATTGTTAAAAATCACACTGATATGTCATTTTGTCCTTAAATCTTATGACCTATATGTCAAGTAGAGATTCAATAACTTTTTACAGCAACTTTGGGGAGAGTTTCATGGCTCTAACAATAAAGTGCGGGTGGCAGGGACATCTGACTATGTATGTACCTGGACTTGGGGTTTTTCTCCAACTCCGTCACTCAAGGATTGTTAGTGATATTGTAAAAGGAAGAGTAACAGATTTTATTTTTTTTAAAGTCAGAAAGAGATCTATGCAAAACATATTTCATCATTACATTTAGGGTAATCAAATGATTTCTACAACTAGACCAAATTGTATCCTAATTTATTTTGTAATTAAATGACATTGGATTGTTTACACTAATGTATATCCACAAAGTTATTTCCTGTATTCTCCACAAAAATCCTGCCTTCCCAGGGCCTGCCCCTCTGTCACCCCACAGAGGGGGGAGAGGGTGAGATGAGGGGTGGGAGAGAGGGCAGGGCTGCCCCGTGTCCAGACGTCTCCACTCACGCATGGTCCTGGGGGGAGGAACAAACCTGCACCCGGGAGAGCCGGGGCCCTGGGACCGGCAGGGACAGCCACAAACAGAGACTGTCCAGCTCAGCCCCAGAGACGCCTCCTCCCTGCACAGATGTGCATGAGTCTGAGGGGGACAGATGGACCGGGAGGGACCCAGGGTGGACGAGCCCATCCTGCAGGAGGGACGTGTGGGTGTGAACCAGGAGGAGACTCTGCAGGAAACGTGGTCTCTGGGTCCTCAGATGTGGGGAGTCAGTGGCAGGGAGATGAGGATACGAGGGGATGGACCAGGAGGCAGCAGTGAGGCCATAGGGGCAGGAATCTGACAGAGGAGGGGTCAGGACACACTGCACGGGGACACCGAGCCCAGATCATTCAGTTCCAGGACAGTGTCGGGTCCTGGGGGCAGGAAAACAGGGACCCACACACCCCATCTCCCTGCACACCCATCCCTGTGGGGCCTCCCCAGACCATGGCTGTGATGGAGGAGCAGGGACAGGCTCTCCAGGGTTGGGAGGGGCTGGGCATGGTCACGTGTCCTCTGGGACTGTGCCCTGGACAAGCTCTGGGAGGTGTGCTGGGCGGAGACACTGGGGCCTGGGTTGGAGCAGGAGCAGTGGGATTGGGGCGGGGTGCATAGTGTGGGAGGTTTATTGACAAATAAGAGATTCTAATGTGTTCAAGTTTTGTAGGGGACAGTTGAAATTTGAGTCTGTCACCAATCTGACGGACATATTTGGAGAATATAATAATGACACATTCACATTAGAAGGAAATAAATGGGTTGAATAAAACTGTATAAGCAGATGTGCCTAGAAGGAATAAGTATGTAGAAAATACATTGAATTTTTAACTTATATTGATAACCCCTTATATTTTAAATATTGTAAGATTGAGGCTTTTCCCACTTTCTTCTTTTACACAGATGATCGCTCTGGTGACCAATCACACCATCGTGACAGAATTCATCCTCCTGGGGTTCCCCACCCAGGGGACCATGTGCTTCCTGCACCCGCTGCTCTTCTCCCTGGTCTACCTGTGTGCCCCGCTGGGGACCGGGCTCATTGCCCTCATCACCACCCTGGACTGTCACCTCCACACCCCCATGTACTTCTTCCTGAGGGATCTGTCCTTCACAGATCTCTGCGTCATCACAACCATGGTGCCCAAGTCCATTGCCAACTCTCTGATGCGCAGCAGCTCCATCCCCTTCCCATGCTGTGTCCTCCAGGTGTTTATGCTGATTCTTTCAGTAGGTACAGAGTTGCACTTGCTCACAGTGATGAGCCTTGACTGCTATGCTGCCATCTGCCACCCCCTGCACTATGAGGTCATCATGAGCAGAGACAGGTATGTGCAGCTGACAGCTGTGTCCTGGCTGGGTGGGGGCATCATCTCTGTCATGCTAATAGCTGGAACCTTCTCCTTGTCCTACTGTGGGTCCAAAGTTGTCCACCAGTTCTTCTGTGACATCCCCCAATTATTGGCTATTTCCTGCTCAGGAAATGTAATGAACAAACTTGCACCCATTCTCATAACTGTGGTGTTGAGTATCTACTACTTTATTTTCATGGTCATTTCCTATGTCCACATCTTCTCTGCTGTCAGAAAGATCCCATTCACAGAATGTCAGTCCAAAGTCTATTCCACCTGCCTTCCCCACCTGCTGGTTGAGGTGTTGTTTCTCTCCACTGGATGCTTTGCTTATCTGAAGCCAACATCAATGACCCAGTCCCTCTCTGATCTGGTCATTTTTATGTTCTACACAGTGGTGCCCCCCACCTTTAATCCCATCATATACAGTCTGAGGAACCAAGCCTTGAAAATGGCTGTGGGGAGACTGATAAATGGTCAATACACCAACAAGTGAGATATCATAAGCTAAAAGAAACTCCTCATTCATTCTGTTTTTCCCCTCTAACTCTTACATGTCATCATTTATATAGTATAGACTCTTGCATTAGAAATTATCCTTTTCCAGAAATTTATGTTCTCATATTCTTCCATTAACTGTAGTTTCCTAAAAATACTGCAAACATTTACCAAACCTCCAACTGTGTGACATTCAAATAAACTGAATTCTCACTCATTGTTTAACTATGTATTTGGTGTAGAAAGAATGTTCTAGAACTCACACATTACCAACAGTTATGTAGAGTGAAGCTGTGGTAAAAGGGATTGCTTCTTGGGAGCCTTTGGGTCACCAGACTGCAGTTCTGGGCTTTCAGTTCCTTCTTTCCTGTGTGTGTCTCCACTGAGGGCCCCCCGTGCTAGTGGAGGGATGGGGTGTACCGTTGAGTGGATCCCTCACCTTCACGAATGTAATGGGTCACCTCCCTCTGAGACAAATTCATATTTTTGTTCAAAGGGCAAGGAGTATCTACTCCTGAATCTGCCAGAGATGGAAGTATCGACACATTCTTGGGAAAGGAATCTGTGATTGAAACTGACAGTTGATGTGAATATTAATCCAGATGTCGGATTTGTTTCTAACAGGACTACTCTCTTTGATGTACTATAATAAAAGCAAAATAACCTTGAATTCTTACTGAGTCTGCGTATGTACAGTGAAAGTGTTTAGCTCGGAGACATTGGTTTGTCTGTGTATGTGTTTAGGCTCCCTTAGCTGTCAAAATTGTATTTTGACGTCTCACGCCTGGAGTTCTTGTCAACTTTCCTGTGGGTAATATTTACGTCCTTTTCTACTACTTTGGAAATGCATTTTTTTTTTTTACACTATGTAAGGAATATTACATAAAAATTAAGCACGGCAATATTTTAATGTTTCATCTCCAGCAGCTTCTGCTCTATAGATCCCGGGTCCTCAAGGCTGTGTCTCCACCCTGAGACCATGAGCTGGGGGTGAGATTCCTCCTCTCCAGTGTTTACTCTGGGAGCCGTCACTTGTCTCCACGCTCTCCTGATTGCTTATAACACACGAGGTCTGTGAAAATCTCTTAAACATGAGTGTTATTAACCTGCGGATGCGATTCTTGAGGTGATTGCACCGTGTCCACCACGTCCACCTCGAGCAGCACCACAGCTTCCCCTTGGCCTCATGACCTCCCCGGAGCCCATAAAGACTCTCCCCAGAGGCGATGACCCTGCCCTGGTCCCTACAGCCGCACCCCCTACTGAGCAGGGGAAAAGGGGGTGTCCATCCAGGGGGTGCCTCTGGCTGGAGGAGTGTCCAGGGTGCAGCGGTGACAACACAGTGGCGAGCGGGAGCTGCGGCTCAAGCTGCCCCAGGCAGGACGCTGCTGAGGAGCCTGGCCCGGTCCTTGGTCCTGGAGCCAGCGCAGGGGCAGTGTGGGGCCGGAGGAACCCAGGAAAGGCGGGCGGGAAAACAGCGGGAAACGTGCTGCTCTCTGTGATCTCCGGGGTCGGGCGTCCCCCCCAGGCCTGTCACTGCGGGGCCCCTTGGCGTTGAGAGAGAGGTCACGTCCCAGGTCCCGGCCATGATTTCCAACCAGTCAAGGCCTCCACTGCTCGGCTCCTGGGGCCCCTCGTTCCGCAGCAGGCGCCGCCCCACCCCCCTCAGCAGCGGAGCGGCCCGGCAGTGCGTTTTCACCCCGCGGCGCCCCCACCAGCAGGTGTGGTCGCTGCGCCTCAGAGACTGGTACGGAACAGGCACTTCCGGGCTCGCGGAGGGGCCCAATCAGGTGCGAGCTGTGAGCTGATTGGTGCTCCATGGTCCAATCGGACTTTTGTCACCAGGGCCCGCCTCTCACCGCTAGTCAGTCCTGGCACTTGCGCCTCAGAGCCCTGTTACGTAAAGCGCACGTCCTGGGTCTGGGAATGGACCAATCAGTGCTCTGGGCTGATGGTAAACGGCCCAATCAGTCACAGGAGTGAAAAATGGCCCAATCAGACTTGGGGGCGGGGCAGCCCGGGAGGATATAATCCGGGGGTCGGCAGGGCGCTGAGGGGAGGAGGGGAACCCAGGCTGACAGCGCGCGCAGGTGTCCCGTCTCCAGAGGAAGAAGAAGACGTGCGTCCGGCAGCCGCTTCGAGGAGAGAGAACCTGAAGGACTTGGTCAGACACGGGCCCTGTCCCGTCTCTCCGTGGCCTTGAAGGGGCAGCAAAGGCTCAAGGAACTGTTTGTTGCTGGCGCCGCCGAAGGACCCCTGCGGGCCTGTGAGCACCGTGAGCCCAACTCGGCCTCTGAGGGGCCGGCGTGGCCGTCCCCGCGGACCAGCGCTGTCCGTCCTTGCCGGTGGCCGCTGGGCGTCCCTGGTGCTGTCCGGGTGAGCCGCCGCCTCTCGAGGGTGCCGTAAGCGCTTGGTCTCTGCGGATAAACCCCGCGGGGCAGCTCCAGCCTGAGGCCTCTCGCGACTGTGCGCATGGGGGACACAGCGACCTGCCCCCCGTCGGCTCTGTCCTCGGCCCCTGCTGGGCTCTGGCTGCTGTTCCTGGGGCTTCGTGGCCTTCTGGGCTTTCTGGCGGCGGGCGGGCTGCTGCTGCGGCCTAACTTGGTCTCCTGCAGCGTCGTGGCTCTCTCGGCCCCTCTTTCATTCCCGGGGTCCCTAGGGACGCGCGCCTTCCCCGGGGTGACCCCACCTTCTGCTCTTGAGGTGAGAGGCCCCTGGTAGGGTTGGGCTCCTAGGACCGGCCGAGTGGGCACTTCTGCCCTGGCGCAGGATGCAGAGCTGCAGGTAACAAAAACGGGGGGCCCAGCAGGCCGCTCCCAATGAGCAGACCCACGGGGGGTCCACCCAGCCGTGGGCAGGTCCCTCTAAGTCCCGGCAGAAGCGCCAGGTGCACCTCTCGTGTCAGCCACGGTCCCGGCCACTGCTGGGCAGTGAGTGTCCCTCACGCCCTCAGCCTCGGGCTTCCCGCCTCGGTGTGCACAGGGGCTTCTCCATCACGGCGCCGCTGAGAGGCTGTTTTCATGTCTAGTTCGCACTTTCTGGCATGAAAATAGTTCATTTGTCAGGAACTATTTCACAAGTCATAATTTTTCCTGACTTAACTTATTTTCTTTTTTTTTTTAATTTTATAGAGGCAGGTTTATTTATTTATTTATTTGTTTGTTTGTTTTGTTTATACATGCACTGGGTACAGTCAGAAGCACGGGAGGGTGAGAGAATTCACCAGAGCCAGAGCGGGGAGCAGAGCAGGCAGAAGGACCGAAGTACACTGCTGAGGGAGCAGCGGGCGGCAGGAGAGGTCTGCGCGCCTTGTGGGACCCTCCTCCAGTGGCTGGGGAGCAGCCGGGGATCGAACCAGGGCTGCAGAGGCTGCGGGCAGGTTCGCAACCCAGCGCTCAACCGCTGCGCCACCGGGGAGGCCCTGACTTAACTTATTTTCATTAAATTCTTTTTCCACTCAGTGGAGTCAAAGCCATTGTTGCAGTCGCTGCGGGAGCACAGCTGGCGGCCAATGTCCAGGAAGAGCAGCGGAGCGCGGGAGGCGGCTGGGGCCCGGTAGATGCAGGGCAAGATGCTAGGGAGCACCTGGGCCCTGGCGGGGGGGGGGGGTAGGAGGCAGCCTAGTGAGCACCCGCCCCCCACCCCTGAGGCTGCAAACTTGACAGGGAAAGCGAGGCTCCACCCATGATTCAGAGCTCGCCAGTGGCAGAGATCGCACTGATGAACCAGAGACAATCCTGCGGTGTCCGGGCTTGGGCATGTTGATGGCTGATTATGGGGCCGGGGGGCACAGGGTCATCTGCAGACCCCGGGACATGGAGATCCATGGGTGGCGGCTGGGCCTTGCTGGCCTATGGCCCCCTATAGTGGGAGCTGCCGTGTGACAGTGCACCCCTGGGACTGCTGACAGTGGATGCATCAGGAAGCAAACTTGGAGAAGGCCAACCACTGGTGCCAAGATCAGGAGGTCCTGAGCGGTTGAGAAGCAGCCAAAGGGGATGCTGAAGAGGACAGTGGGCCTCTTAAAATCACCCATGGGTGATGCCTGGTCAATGTTGAGTAAATGTCAGGTGCCAAAGAACCCGTCCACTGGGGGATGGGCGGGGAACATGGCTTGTGTGGAGAGCATAGCTGGAAGGGCCCAGAGGTAGCGCGGGGAGTCGCAGCCCTTGGGTCCCCGCCTGTGAAGTGCAGAGTGTTGGCTGCAGTTCACAAGACCCAGTTTTCTTTCCCTCTTCTTTTTTTTTTATTTTTTAAATATTATTCATTTATACAAGCACTGGTTACAGTCAGAAGCGCGGGAGGGTGAGAGAATTCACCAGAGCCAGAGCGGGGAGCAGAGCAGGCAGAAGGACCGAAGTACAATGCTGAGGGGAGCAACGGGCGGCAGGAGAGGTCTGCGCGCCATGTGGGACCCTCCTCTGGTGGCCGGGGAGCAGCCAGGGATCGAACCGGGGCTGCAGAGGCTGGGGGCAGCTTCGCAACCCAGCGCTCAACCACTGCGCCACCAGGGAGGCCCTTTCCCTCTTCATCTAAATCAGATTCACTTTTCTTCCTTCCCTGCCCTTTGTCTCCCTCCCTCCTCTCGCCTTGCTCCTAAGTTCCTTCCTACCTTTATTTTCTCTTCTACCTGCCCTGTCCCCCACCCACCTCCCAGGCCCCCAGGAGGGGGCACAGCAGGTAACAGTGACTTTCCAGCTCCCTGTGGATGGGGCTCATCCATGGCTCCAATGACGGGGCCACACCCAGGTCCCCACGGCGGTCAGGGGAGGTGATGGGCCTGAGGGGCAACCATGTCCTGGTCGCAGAGTCTCCTGGGACCCCTGAATGGGCCACTGACTCTGGAGGCTCATTATCGGGGATGCCACTGAGGTCCACAGGGATGAGGGTCATCTGGTCCCCTTCGGGTGAGGTCCCTGAGGAAGGGTAGTGTGAACACGTCAGGGCCTGGGGAGAGTGGGGGATGAGACAGCGAGCCCTACAAGCCATCTGCAGAGTCAGTGAGCTGGAGGCCTGGACCCCAGACGTCAGAGGCAGCACAGCAGAGGGCAGCGGGTGACTGGGGCCATCAAGAGAGGTTTGCATTTCCTCCTGTCTGTGAGGGCGAGAGTTTTGAGGGAAGCAACTTCTGGGCCAGAGGGTGTGTCATGCCAGACTGGATGTGCCTCTCAAATATATATATATATATATTTATTTTTTAAAGATTTATTTATTTATACAAGAACCGGGGTACAGGCCAGAAGTGCAAGAGGGTGAGAGGATTCACCAGAGACAGAGCGGGGAGCAGAACAGGCAAACCGACAAAATACACTGCTGAGGGGAGCAGCGGGCACTGGCACGACAGGAGAGGTCTGCGAAACCATGTGGGACCCTCCCCTGCCGGCCGGGATCTAACAGGCACTGCAGAGGCTGCGGACAGTTTCACAGCATGGCACTCAACTGCCTGCACCACCAGGGGAGGCCCTCAAATGTTTTTTTTTTTTTTTTAAGTTAAGTTTTTCAAATTTTTAATTTTTAAATTACTGACATATTTCATTTAACCCCATATATCAAAGTGTTAGTATTTCAAAAAGAAATACTTATGTTATTCCAATAGTGACTTTATTTTCTTTATTGAGGTAACATATTTTTACTACACAGTATCATTTCAAAATGCATTTTGTATTTCAAAAGCACTGCAGTTAAAATATTCATCTTATAAATGAAAACAAATAAATTATAAATGCAAACGCAAATAGTTCTGTTTCAGAATGCCCTGTTGTGTGGGGATGAGTTTCTAACAGAGAAAATACATTTTTTACTTTATGGTGTTCCACATATTATGATCTTCACTGCATTTGTCATTTTATAACAATTTGATTTATGGTATCTACAGCAACTATAAAATAAAAAACTATTTCAGCATTTTGCAAACTGAGTTGAAACTATATAAATGTGAAATGAAATCAACTGAATGGACAAGTTTAGAAAGCAGTAAAGAAGAAATTCAAGAGAAATTCAAAATAATACAATTGTTTAGAAGGGAAAGCTACACATATTGATCACAAAATATTAAAACAATTAAGTAAATTGGACAGAAATTCATGTCCTTTTCCCATGATCTATGTTGATATACACATGTGGACATCTAATTTGGACCTGATCATATTGTTTTTTAACTCAAAACAGCAACAGAGCTACGTAAAATCTAATTTTGTTAATATAAATATGTATCTAAATCACGGGAAAAGTTTTTACATAGGTTACAGAGGGTTCTGAGATTAATATTTCCTGTTTAATTATAACAGCAGACTTGTTTCTCTAACTTCTTATGGTTATTTCATATCAGCACATTCTCCAAAAATATCCTGCCTCCACAGGGCCTGCCCCTGCGTCACGCCACAGAGGGGGGAAAGGATGAGATTGGGGGGAGGAGGAGAGTGGGCATGGCTGCCCGTGTCCAGACGTTCCCACTCACGCATGGGGCTGGGGGGAGGAACAAACCCACACCAGGGGAACCTGGGGCCCTGGGACCGGCAGGGACAGCTACATGCACAGAACATCCGGCTCAGCTCCGGAGCGGCCTCCTCCCTGCACAGATGTGCATGAGTCTGAGGGGGACAGATGTGTGGGGAGTGACCCGGGGGTGGACAAGCCCATCCTGCAGGAGGGACATGTGGGTGTGACCCAGGAGGAGACTCTGCAGGAAATGTGGTCTCTGGGTCCTCAGATGTGGGGAGTCAGGGGCAGGGAGATGAGGAGATGAAGGGACGGACCAGGAGGCAGGAGTGAGGGCACAGGGGCAGGAATCTGACAGAGGAGGCATCAGGACACACTGCACGGGGACGCCGAGCCCAGATCATTCAGTTCCAGGACAGTGTCGGTCCTGGGGAGCAGGAAAACAGGGACCCACACACCCCATCTTCCTGCACACCCGACCTGTGGGGCCTCCCCAGACCAGGGCTGTGCTGGAGGAGCAGGGACAGGCTCTCCAGGGTGGGGAGGGGCGGGGCATGGTCACGTGTCCTCTGGGGCTGTGCCCTGGACAACCTCTGGGAGGTGTGCTGGGTGGAGACTCTGGGGCCTGGGCAGGAAGGGGAGCTGCAGGACTGGGCCTGTAGGAAGGGGCAATCATTCTGGCTATGAGATCAACCAGAGCAGAATCCTGTGATCGGTTGAAATGTTCCTCCTTCCTGATCCCAGATCCCGTGTGATAAAGGTACGTTTCTGGAGCTGAAAACAGAAGGCTCAATAGAGAGCGAGACACACGGATCTCTTCCACTCCACACCTTGAGAGTGACCTCTGTGGCACACCTGTGACTGTCCTTGTATGTGTCATCTACACTCAGACTGGAAGGCTTCACTCATGTTATATTTTGCTCAATATTTTTATACAGATGATGGCCCCTGTGGTGACCAATGTCACGGCTGTGACAGCATTCATCCTCCTGGGGTTCCCCACCCATGGGACCATGGGCTTCTTGCACCCGCTGCTCTTCTCCCTGGTCTACCTGTGCACCCTGCTGGGGAACGGGCTCATCATCCTCATCACCACCCTGGACCAGCACCTCCACACACCCATGTACTTCTTCTCCACACACCCGTGTCCTGACGCCTTCCTCTGGGACTGTGCCTTGGACAACCTCTGGGAGGTGTGCTGGGCAGAGACGCTGGGGCCTGGGCAGGAGGCGGGAGCTGCGGGACTGGAACAGTGTGGGGGAGGGCTGCCATTCGGGTTTGTTGACACATGTGAGATTCTAATTTGTTCAAGTTGTAGGGGAGAGTTGAAATTTGCAGTCTTTATAAATTTCATAGACAAGTTGGACCGCATAATAATGACACAAGAGATTGAAATAAAAGGTTGAAGCAGCAGGACACCCAGATGAGGATATTAGTCTCCGTAGGACCTAGGAGTAATTACCCAGTAGATAGAATGAATTATTATACTATGCTGATAACTCATTTTATGCTCAGTACTTGAAGATTTGACAATGTTTTATTCCTCATTATTTTTTATACAGATGACGGCTCCAGGGGTGACCAATCTCACAGCCGAGACAGAATTCATCCTCCTGGGGTTCCCAACCCAGGGGACCATGGGCTTCTTGCAACTGCTACTCTTCTCCCTGGTCTACCTGTGCACGCTGCTGGGGAACAGGCTCATTGTCCTCATCACCACCCTGGACCGGCACCTCCACACCCCCATGTACTTCTTCCTGAGGAGTCTGTCCCTCACAGACCTCTGCTTCATCTCAGCCATGGTCCCCAAGTCCATTGCCAACTCTCTGAGGCACATCACCTCCATCTCCTTCCCGGGCTGTGTCTTCCAGGTCTTCACAATGGTTATGTCAGCAGGTACAGAGATGCACCTGCTCACGTTAATGAGCCTTGACCACTATGCTGCCATCTGCCACCCCCTGCACTATGACGTCATCATGAGCAGGGACAGGTGTGTGCAGCTGACAGCTGTGTCCTGGCTGGGTGGGGGTCTCTATGCTGTGATGCACACAGCTGGAACCTTCCCCTTGTCCTACTGTGGGTCCAACGTGGTCCACCAGTTCTTCTGTGACATCCCCCAGTTATTGGCTATTTCCTGCTCAGGAAATTTGATGAGTGAACTTGTCCCCATTCTCATTAGTGTGGTGTTTAGTATCTGCTATTTTATTTTCATTGTCGTTTCCTATGTCCACATCTTCTCTGCTGTCAGGAAGATCCCATCCACAGAAGGGAAGGCCAAATTCTTCTCCACCTGCCTTCCCCACCTGCTGGTTGTGGTGCTGTTTCTCTCAACTGCATGCTTTGCTTATATGATGCCAACGTCAGTGACTCCATATATGTCTGACCTGGTCATTTCTATGTTCTTCATGGTGGTGCCCCCACCTTTAATCCTGCCATATACAGTCTGTGAATACAAGCCATGAAGACAGCTATGGGGAGACTGATGAAGGGCTATTTCACCAGCAAGTAAAACTCGCCCTTTTTTAATTAATTAATTTATTTATACAATCACTGGATTTAGTCAGAAGCGCGGGAGGGTGAGAGGACTCACCAGAGCTAGAGCGGGGAGCAGAGCAGGCAGACTGACGAAACACACTGCTGAGGGGTGCAGCAGGCATGGCAGGAGAGGTCTGTAGCGCCCTGTGTGACCCTCTCCAGTGGCCGGGGATCGAACTGGCACTGCAGAGGCTGCAGGCAACTTCGAAATCCAGCGCTCAACAGCTGCACCACCAGGGGAGGCCCAAGCTCACCCTTCTTTTCCTCAGCCAGAGAGACTATCTACAAGTGCATGCCCGTGTCCTGCAGCCAGACACATGTGTTTGTGCCACAGGAACACCAGCCCCTCTTTGTCCCCTGTCCTCTCACCTCCCTTCTCAGAGCCCTCAGGAGGTTGTTCCCCGACTATTAATGTGTTTCCCTGCTCAAATGCCTGTTCTTTTTCCCCGCGCCCCGCTCCACCCACTTGTGTGTGTCCATGTCTGACCTGCTTTGCTGCATGTATTTTTCACACCCTCTCCTTTCACAGGACTCTGTTCCGGGCAAAGAGTGTCTCCTTATCTCAATCCACCTGTCTGTCTCCTGTGTGCACTGGGGCAACTTGTTATCCCATAAACTCAGGGTTCTTCAGGGGGTGCCGCCCTTCCCACGGGCAGCCCGGTCCAGGCAGGGTGGAGGGCTGGTGTCCTGGGTGGCCTGTCTGGGTCAAGCACTAACTATCCTTTGTCCAAATCCCAGGGGGGGTCATCATCAGACCTGGATAAGTGACCATGGTCTGGGCTCCGGCTTCCTTGATGGCCCAGGGCCCGGCTGAGCAGCCCGGCCTGTCGCCACACAGAAGCTGTGTCCCGGACACTCTGGTACAGCTTGTTGGGGTTTTAGCGAACAAGAGAGTGCGGTCAGGGAGATCTGCGACACGGGTCATGCGGGTCTACTCTCAGCCTGGCACACAGTGGTGCTGCCCGCCCTCCTAAATGGACACAGGACTGGGGTGGACGCTGCATCCTGGACTGGGTTGGATTGGCCCAGGTCGACCCCAGGGCCCTAATGGGTGTGGGCGCATGCCCCATGGGGAAATTGCTTTTGGTCTGTGACCTCAGGGAGGGCGGGCCCGGAAGAGGGTGAGGCTGTCAGAGGGTCCAGGGACAGTGGCTGCAGCGGGGCCTAGGGAGTAGTGCCCCCGAGCATACCCAAGCCTGGATGGGCCCCCCAACCTGCCTACCCCGGGGCTCCAGCTCCACTTCCCTCAGAATGTGGCCGTATTGCTGGGCAGTTGTTGGCATGGCCTGGAGCACGCTGCAGAGACTGGCAGGACAGTGGGTGGGCCCTGGGACTGTCCTGCCTCTCCTTCACCTATACCCCCCCGTTGTGTGCACCTGAACTGGTGAGGCCTGTGAGCAAGCATGTATTGCCACACCCGGGAGAGGGTCCCCTCACTCTGCTGTGTCAGACCACCCTGAGGACACGCCGGAGACCCCACCTCAGGACAGATGCATGTTGGAAGATAAACACAAACCTCTGTCACAAACACAACAGTTCAAATGTAGTGACAGATTATAGGTGCCGTAAATAAATGGCGTTTTTAAATCAACAAATTCTGAGACACAAACAAATTCTCATGCCCAAGATCCAGAGGCTTCCCCTTCTTGCTCCTGGGGAATTTCTTCCTGGTTTTCCTCCCTCCTCCCTTTCCTGCCTCCACCACTGCCCCCTCCTCCTGCCCCACATCCCACCTCCCCCCTGAATGGCACACAGGGGTTGACGGTGACTTTCCAGCTCCCTGTGGATGTGACTCATCCGTGGCTCTGACCACAGGCCACACCTGTCCCCGCGGCGGTCAGGGGAGGGGATGGGGCCTGAGGGGGGACCAGGTCCAGTCCTCCCTGGGTGAAAACTAAGGAAATCGCCTCTGGCACACTCGGTGCCCTAATTGCTCAGTGGCGGTTATTTGAGGTTGAGGCCAGTTAAGCAGATGAGCGGGAGAGAGCACGGCCCTCCTCCCCGGGGATGACCTGGGTGGGGCTGGCATACGGAGAGCACCCAGGGGACCAGTAGGAAGGTCAAAGCTCCTCAGGCCCCTGCCCTGGAGTCAGACTCGTGCCTGCCCTGAGTTTTTTGAGGCCTCAGAGCCGGCGTCACGGCCGAACAGCTGGAATCTGGCATCTACTCTGTGGACGCCACTTGCTGGCTTCGCAGGAAGCAAAACTGAAAAGACAACTTGCCTCGCAGGCTGCGGGTGCTGTGCTGGTGTGTGTCTCAGAGAGTCACTTGGGTTAAGGGGATGGAGCTAAGTCATGGAAGCCAGAGTTGGAAGAGACCCAGAGCCCCTCCAGGGTGGCCCAGACCTGAACGCGGAGCTGACCCAGTCACAGATGTGCCGGGCAGGACCACAGGCTCAGGGTACAGGGCAGTGGCCGAGGTGGGTGAGGCCTGTGGTGGTGGGATGGTGGGTGTGGAGACACTGCAGCTGGGGGGCTACCATCTAGGTCGTGTGCACCCCGTCATGCAATGATACCTCAGCAATGAAAAGACCACAATTAAAAAAAAAATCCATAGATTTAAAAAATTCTAGATTTGAGAATGAAGTAGAAATTGTTCATTTCACGATAAAAGTAGTGATAGCTAAAGGGGTATTTTATTGCCTGGTGCAGGAATTGCGCAGTTTTCACAGCCAACTGTCGGGAGCAGTTTCAGTGGAGAAAATGTTTTTTTTCCCTTTAATTGAAGGTGCAGCTCTGATTGTGGTTTTCATAGATTTGCCCCTTTCCTGCTACATGTGACGACTATCTGGTTCCAGGGCTGCCCACTATGTGTTCAGCCCATGAGCACACTAAGGGACTTTGTGTTCAATTTTAAGTGAAATCATAAGAATGAATGACAAGACATTAAACTCAGTGAAACTGAACAAACAAGGCTAAAGCTAAAATGCTGACACTGTCCTTCCCAGTCCCCAGCTGATCAATGTGCATATCTGATTCAGATGGAAATTCAGGAGCATGGAGGCAATGCCTGATGAGTTGAAACCTTTTATGTTGTGGTGAATATTGACTCTGTGAATGAGTCAGCCAGGTCAGTGTCTCCTTAATCTCCTAGCAAAAGCCCAGATGGTAGAGCCCCCTGCGTAGGGGTTTTGTAGACAGCAGGCAGAGACCTGTCGCGTGGGGTGGGTAGAGCAGATTGTAGCACAGGGTGCTGCTCGCCAGGCCTTGCTGACATTGGATTCCAGGACAGTGGGCACACGGGCTGGCTTGGAAGGGCCCGGGAGGAAAGGACAGACACAGGTGGGCCTGGTCCACTGGTCGTTCTTTCCACTGACTGGAAAATGTGCGAGAGTTTTCCAGGTCTTGTTAGCGTAAGTTGAAATTTCAAATCTTTGTGTCTTTCATATGAAAAGCTTGGAAAATGTAACAGGGCACATTCAGGGTGAAAATGCAATTCTTGGGCCTCCCCTGGGGCGCAGCGGCTGAGCGCTGGTTTGCAAAGCTGCCTGCAGCCTCTGCAGCGCCGGTTCGATCCCCGGCTGCTCCCCGGCCACTGGAGGAGGGTCCCACATGGCACACAGACCTCTCCTGCTACCCGCTGCTCCCCTCAGCAGTGTACTTTGGTCCTTCTGCCTGTTCTGCTCCCTGCTCTGGCTCTGGTGAATTCTCTCACCATCCCGCGCTTCTGACTGTACCCAGTGCTTGTATAAATAAATAAATATATAAATAAAATAAATATAAAAAAAACAAAAAGAAAGAAAATGCAATTCTTTGACAGGATGAAGCTACTTGGAGAATGACTAGGGATGAGACCCGGGAGGACCAGGAGTGTGGGTGGTGAGAAGCTGCTGTGAATGTTGTAGGAGGCACCCAGTTACACTCAGTCTGGGGAGACTGGACAACACTATATTCTACCTCCCCACATTTTTATACAGTGATGTCTCCAGAGGTGACCAATCTGATCATCGTGACAGAATTCATCCTCCTGGGGTTCCCCACCCAGGGGACCATGGGCTTCTTGCACCCGCTGCTCTACTCCCTGGTCTACCTGTGTGCCCTGCTGGGAAATGGGCTCATCGTACTCATCACCACCCTGGACCGGCACCTCCACACCCCCATGTACTTCTTCCTCAGGAGTCTGTCCCTCACGGAACTCTGCCTTATCTCAGCCACGGTCCCCAAGTCCATTGCCAACTCTCTGAGGCACATCAGCTCCATCTCCTTCCCGGGCTGTGTCCTCCAGGTCTTCACAATGGTTATATCAGTAGGTACAGAGATGCACCTGCTCATGTTGATGAGCCTTGACCACTATGCTGCCATCTGCCACCCCCTGCACTATGACATCATCATGAGCAGGGACAGGTGTGTGCAGCTGTCAGCTGTGTCCTGGCTGGGTGGGGGTCTCTATGCTGTGATGAATACAGCTGGAACATTCTCCTTGTCCTACTGTGGGTCCAACGTGGTCCACCATTTCTTCTGTGACATCCCCCAGTTATTGGCTATTTCCTGCTCAGGAAATTTAATGAATGAACTTGGCCCCATTCTCATTAGTGTGGTGTTGAGTATCTGCTACTTTATTTTCATCATCATTTACTATGTCCACATCTTCTCTGCTGTCAGGAAGATCCCATCCACAGAAGGGAAGGCCAAGGCCTACTCCACCTGCCTTCCCCACCTGCTGGTTGTGGTGCTGTTTCTCTCCACTGGATTTTTTGCTTATCTGAAGTCAATCTCAGGGACCCCATTCACGTCTGTCCTGGTCATTTCTATGTCCTACACGGTGGTTCCCCCCACCTTTAATCCCGTCATATACAGTCTGAGGAACCAAGCCATGAAGACATCTATTGGGAGGTTGCTGAATAGGAGACTCACCAAGGAGTATTGAATATGCCTACTTTTTGTTCAGTAATAGATTTTCTGTACAATGACTCACTAATATTTCAGAATATTTACTCTTTTTCCCTGACTTTAGTTTTTAGACCATTTTAAAATTTATGTGATTGGCAGGAGGGTAAAGAGAATTTTCTTCTTGCCTTTAAACCTGCAAATGGCAGCCTCACCCACAGCTCTGTCATCTCAAGATGCTTCTTCCATCACCCACACAAGTGCAGAGACCCGCCATCCTCGTCCATGCCCCTAGCCTGTGTTACGGCTTCCTGTCCTGTTTTTACCTTCTGTGCTGGGGATAATTGTGCAGTGACTCGCTCATTCTGGTGACATCACTCAGTACCTTTCACTTGCCGACCCCTCCGGCACTGCTGCTTCCTCCCTGCCCCATCTGCTGGCCAACACAGCAGATGGCTTTTCCCGAAAGTTGTGGCATTGACATCACGCAACACACAGTTGCATCCCTCTGTTTCCCTAGCAATAATATGCATTTTCATTTCTCCCTCAGTTTTTCATGGCAGCGTCCGGTTGGAGGATCTGCTAAGGCACCTTGTGAGAGCAGGGGCGTCCGGTGGCCCCACGGGTGCTGAGAGCAAATTCCTCGCTCTGGTCCTCATGGCCCATTTGTCACCGTGCCTGGGTGACCGTTCAAGGCCTGCAGTGTCTTGTCATCCTTGTTTCCTTGTTTTTTTTTTTAAGATTTATTTATTTATTTATGCCAGCACTGGGTATGAAGCACGGGAAGGTGAGAGAATTCACCAGAGCCAGAGCGGGGAGCAAAACAGGCAGACTGACAGAATACACTGCTGAGGGGAACAGCGGGCACAGCAGGAGAGGTCTGCATGCCATGTGGGACCCTTACCCGGTGGCTGGGGATGGAACCAATGCTGCAGAGGCTGCAGGCAGCTTTACAGCCCAGCTCTCAATCACTGCAACACCAGGAGAGGCCCTGTTTCCTTGTTTTAATTTGCATTTTCTTGATGACATATAACAGGGAGCAAATTTTTGAGTGTTAACTTGACGTGTCTGATGTCAGCGGTGACGAGTGTTGAGATCACAAAACTCTTTTGGGGCACTAAATGGCTACTCACTGTTGCGTGTTATCTGTCCTTTGTATTCTTTGTATAAGGGGCTTTTGTCCGAGGTGTTTCTGGTACGTATTTTCTCCCAGTATGTGACTTTTCTTCTAATCGCTTGACAGTTTCTCTCTCGCAGACATTGTGAATCCTCTGATTCCCGCCTAGTGGCTCTCACACCCGATGTCCCACGCCGGGGCCAGATGCCCGCCCTTGGAGTTTCTCTGCCTGCATGTGCTGGGGTACGTTGCTTCTGTGCTTTCCACTCAGGGCTACAATCCACTCTCACTTCCATTTTCTGAAGGCTATAGTGTCTGTGTCTGATTTTTTAACTAAATTCCTCTCCAGCGTTGTTGGACACTCTTCGCTCTTACTGCTCTGCTTCTCGGGAAAGCTAGTGGGCTGCATTGACAGGGACTCACTTCTGAGCTGACTCACTCTTGGGGGGTGTATTCGTATGTTATCTGGCCGTTAGCCACATTGTGTTGATGAGCAGCTTTTCAGTTATCTAGAGGCCGGGAGAGCAGTGTCTAACTTTGCTTTCAATTTTTTTCTTTGTATTGGAGATGCTGTGGGTATTTAAAGTGAACTGCCATCAGATGCACTGCGTGTTGGGTAGTCCTTCCCCACTGACAGGAGTTAGCACCTGTTTCCTGCACTCCTAGTGCCCACTTCAGGGTCCCCCAGAGCTGCTGTGAGCTGGAAGGGTGTCCAGCAGGGTGTGTGCCCTGGGGTGCTCTCTGGTGGGTGGGGATCTCTAGCAGCACACACCTGAGGGGCCAGTGTCGCCAGAGACGGTGCCTTCCCCACGAAAAGTCCTCACCAAACATGCAGTCCCCTGGTGTGTGGATCCCGGGGCTGGACAGGCAGCCCAGTGGTGTGTTGGCCACTGGCCAGGGTTGTCTTCCCTGGGCTGAGCTGCACCCCACCTATTACAGGGGTTGCCCTTGGTCCTGGCTCATCCTGCACCATCAGGGGCTTCAGGCGCAACACCAGAGGGCAGAGACAGAGAGGGCAGGCCAGGGTTCTACCCTGGCTGCAGGCCTGGGTTCTACCCTTGTTGGGGTCAGGGTGGGCTGCATGGGGTTCCCTCTTTCCTGGAGAATCTGGGTCATTAGTGCAGCAGGACCTCAGGAGGCCAGACCTCGATTACCCGGAGGTCTCCACAGGGCACGTCGGGGTGGCCCACCAGGCACCTCACCTGGCTGTGGATTGCCGTGTTTATCTATACATTTGATCTCTACGCCGTGTTTACCCATGTAAGACCTATACGGTCGCCTCTGGTCGTGCACAGACCAAGGGGTATTCCTGCACCCCCAAACTAGCATGCTCTTCATGGGTTCTGCCATTGGTCATGTGAAGAAAACACACTTCGTGGAAACATCTGAGGGCAAAGAAGTGTAATTGAGGTTTGAGTGCACAGAGAAGCAAGGCAACAGTTTCCCAGTAACAGCAGAAGGCACCATCCCCTCGTGGGGAAATCCCAGCCAACCAGGTCAGCCCCACATGGCTGCCAAGGCCTGCAGAGTGCCCCCAGTCTAGGGCACCTTCTGGTGGGAGCCACAGGAATGGGCAGAAGGGGCCAGGCTTGGCTGGGGTGACAGGAGCACAATCAAAGCCATGGGGCTGTGGGGGGCCTCGTGCAGCGGGCAGAGCCTGCATGGTCACCGCGCCCTGCCCATGGCCTGAGGTCACTTCCCAGTCAGGAGGCGCCTGCAGGAGGGAGGGACACGCTCCTGTCAGCCTGAGCCTCCCAGAGGGGGTGAAGTTATCTGGGTGCAGTGAAGGGATTTGTCGGAGGTGCAGGTGTCCCGGAGCCCAGAAGCTGTAGACCAGGGCCGGGCGGGCAGTGGTGGCCATGGAATGTCTGTGTGACTCCAGATCAATAGCCAGTTAGAGACGAGATGTCAGGGGATTGTTTGGGGTGTGATGTAAGCACCTCTCAGGTGTGCGGTGGAGCTTTCCCTGCAGCACACATGACCGGTTTCATCCTGTCCTTGGCGCTTTCTGGCTTCCCGCATGTGGCAGGCAGCAGAGAATCTGGAATTTTCTGGCCACAAAAGCACTAATCATCCTGGTGGTGCCTTTGTCAGCCTCCCCATGCCCCCCCCAAGACTGTCCCCAGGGTGTCTCCTCCACGGCAGGTGTCTCCGCCAGTCCCCCCAGTCCCTGGAGTGTGTCTAAAGCTGGGAGGCGAGTGCCCATGTGTCTCTGTTCCCTGTGCCAGCTGCAGGGGTTTCCCCGGGGCAGTCAGTGTCGCCTGCCCCTGTGGCTCCCTGAGTGGCCGCACACTGCCCTCTGGGGAGCCCAGGGGAGCAGAGTTCTGCAGGATGGCTGGCCCGTGCTCCTGGGGCATGGGGCACTGCACTGGGGCAGGCAGTGCCCCCACACTCTCCCCTAGGTCTACGCACCCCCTGCCCCACCTTCTGCTTGCCCAGGTTCAGGTGGAATTCCCTCCCGGGTCTCTGCTGGCTCGAATCCCCAGACAGCAGCACCGACTCTGCTGTGGGGAGCCCGGTGGTGTTGGAGGTTTAACCTCTGTCCCCTCGAGTCTGGGGAGGTCATCGTGGGTCATCACCCCCATGAGCCCAGAGCTGGGCCCGGGCCCCAACCCCCCAGCAGACTCATCACTGGCTTTAATGATGGGACTGCACCTGGTCCCTCACGGCAGGTCAGTGGAGGATGATGGAGCCTGAGGAAGAGGAAACATAGTCCAGTCCCCACAGGGGTAAAAACTAACAGAACTGCCTCTGGCACCGTCAGCACACTAATGATCACAGAATGTGCTTAGGACGTCGCCGATTAAGACAGTCAACAACAACATCAAAAAGCACTTGTCCCTCTGGAGGATGGTCCCTGAGGCCTGGAATCTAGACAGTGTCCAACACACGGACACCAGCTCCAGAGCTCAAATAGCCCAGCCCTGAGGCCCTGCTCTGTCCATGAGGTGGCGCAGGACGAGGTGGAACATTCTGTGAGTGCTCAGAGGCGCCACAAGTACCCATCCATGGACTGAGAGGCCGGGACGCCCTCTGTCCACACCATGCCCACAACTACAGGAGACAGATGGACATGGCAGCAAGAACTTTCCCCCCAGACTGCAGGTATTCTGCTTTTTTTTTAAATATTTTATTTATTTATTTATTTATTTATATTTATGCAAGCACTGTGTACAGTCAGAACGCGGGAGGGTGAGAGTATTCACCAGAGAGAGCGGGGAGTAAAATGGGCAGACAAACGGAAGACACTGCTGAGGGGAGCAACTGGCGAGGCAGGGGAGGTCTGCTGTGCCCTGTGGGTATCTACGTTGCCGGCTGGGGAAGGAACTCATGCTGCAGAGACTGTGGACAGCTTCAGAGTGCTGTGCTTAATCCCTTTCGCCAGAGGGATGCTCTGGGATATGTTTCAATGAGAGAAAATGTCTTTTTCGTTAATCTCTTGCAAAGGTTGTGACTTATAATATATTTATCATAGACATATCTTTGAATTATGGCAGATGACACTATTTCTTAATAACTGATTTTAGCATCCAGCAAACTGAGTGTATATTAAATAAATAAATAAATGAATAAAATCAATAAAATTAAATAAAATCAAAACTAATATAATTATATTATTATATGGAAAAATAAATATAAGAGGAAATTTAAAAACCTTATTGTTAAAAAACAGAATGTTATGCCTTTTTGCCCCAAAATGTTATGACACATCTAACAGTCAAGTAGAAATTCAAAAACTTTTTACATTGACGTTGTTGTCTGATTCATGGCTCCCACACTAAAGTGCAGCTGACATGGACGTCTCACTTTATGAAAGTGAACTTGGGATTTTTCCCAACCCATCGCTCAGTCATGGTTAGTGCTATTGTAAAATGAAGAAAAACAGTATTTTAATAGCACCAGGTAAAAGTGTATATCAAAACTCACATAATTATTATAAATATTTATTTAAATCAATGAAAATATCTGTACATCTAGACCACCTTGTGATCTAATATATTATATTGTTAATATAAAATTATTTTGAATTGTATATCCACTGATGTATGTCCACAAGTTTAACCTCACATTCTTCTTAAAGATCCTGCCTTCAATTGGGCCTACCCTCCATGACCCCACAGAGCAGGGAGAGGATGAGGTTGGGGAGGGGGAGGAGAGAAGGCTGGGCTGCCCTGTGTCCAGGCATCCCCACTCACGCACGGGCCTGGGGGAGGAACAAACCTGCACCCGGGGGACCCGGGGCCCTGGGACCAGCAGGGACAGCCAAACGCACAGACCATCCGACTCAGCTCTGGAACGGCTTCCTCCCCACACAGACGTGCAGGAGTCTGAGGGGGACAGAGGGGCTGGGAGGGACCCGGGGTGGACGAGCCCATCCTGCAGGAGGGACGTGTGGGTGTGACCCAGGAGACACTGCCGGGAATGTGGTCTCTGGGTCCTCAGATGTGGGGAGTCAGGGGCAGGGAGATGAGGAGACAAGGGGATGGCCCAGGAGGCAGCAGTGAGGCCACAGGGGCAGGAATCTGACAGAGGAGGCGTCAGGACACGCAACATGGGGACACCGAGCCCTGATCATTCATTCCAGGACAGTGTCGAGTCCTGGGGAGCAGGAAAACAGGGACCTGCACACCGCATCTCCCTGCACACCCGTCCCTGTGGGGCCTCCCCAGACCAGGGCTGTGCTGGAGGAGCAGGGACAGGCTCTCCAGGGTGGGGAGGGGCTGGCCATGGTCACGTGTCCTCTGGGGCCTGGGCAGGAGGCAGGAGCAGCGGGCCTGGGATGTAGGGGTGGGGCTGTCAGTCGGGTTTGTTGACACATGTGAGATTCTAATTTGATCAAGTTTATAGGGGAGAGTTGAAATTTCCACCTTTTTACCAAATTTCAGAGACAAGTTGGAGAACATAGTAATGACACATGAGATGGAAATTAAAGGTTGAATCAGCAGGACACACAGATGAGGATATTAGACCCCATAGGGCCTAGAATTAGTAAATATCCATAAGTAGATTTAATAAATATCCTATGCTGATAACCCATTTATGTTCAATATTGGAAGATTTCACATTTTCTTCCTTTTTTCTCTTTCTGCAGATGACGTCTCCAGGAGTGACCAATCTCATGGTTGTGACAGAATTCGTCCTCCTGGGGTTCCATGGGCTTCCTGCACCCACTGCTCTTCACCCTGGTCTACCCGTGCGCCCTGCTGGGGAACGGGCTCATTGTCCTCATCACCACACTGGACCAGCACCTCCACACCCCCATATACTTCTTCCTGAGGATTCTGTCCTTCTCGGACATCTGCCTCATCTCAGCCACGGTCCCCAAGTCCATTGCCAACTCTGTGAGGCACAGCAGTTCCATCTCGTTCCGGGGCTGTGTCCTCCAGGTCTTCATGATGATTATGTCAGCAGCTGCAGAGCTTCACCTGCTCACGGTGATGAGCTTTGACCGCTATGCTGCCATCTGCCACCCACTGCACTATGGCGTCATCTTGAGCAGGTATAGGTGTGTGCAGCTGACAGCTGTGTCCTGGCTGGGTGGGGGTCTCTATGCTGTGATGCATACAGCTGGAACCTTCTCCTTGTCCTACTGTGTCTCCAATGTGGTCCACCAGTTCTTCTGTGATGTCCCACAGTTACTGGCTATTTCCTGCTCAGGAAATTTAATGAGCAAATTTATTCCCATTCTCATTAGTGTGGTCTGGATTATCTGCTGTTTTATTTTCATCGCCATTTCCTATGTCCACATCTTCTCTGCTGTCAGGAAGATCCCATCCACAGAAGGTAAGGCCAAGGCCTACTCCACCTGCCTTCCCCACCTGCTGGTGGTGGTGCTGTTTGTCTCCACTGCATGCTTGGCTTATCTGAAGCCGGCCTCAGGGACCCCGTCCATGTCTGACCTGGTCATTTCTATGTTCTACACGGTGGTGCCCCTCACCTTTAATCCTGTAATATACAGTCTGAGGAATGAAGCCATGAAGTCAGCTGTGGGGAGACTGATAAATGTCCAGTACTCCAAGATGTGAGATATCGAAATCTAAAATTATAACCTCTCATTAATTCAGCTTTCCCCCCCAACTCTTAACATGTTATTTATAAAACACAGATTTCTTGAATTAGGATTATTCCTTTGTCCCATATTCATATTCTCATATTCTTCAATAAACCCTGTTTCCTAAAATTTCCTGAAATCCTTTGCCAACCGTCTCCCTATGTTTTGTTCATAAACTGAATCCAGTTCATGGTTAAAAACATGAATTTGCTGTGGAAAGAATGTTCTGAAACTCACATATCACCAACCTTTACATGAAATGAAGCAGTGTAAATTTGGGATCTGTCCTTGGGAGCACAAGGTCATGGGACCCCAATCATGGGCACTCAGTCTTCACAGCCTGTTTGCATTCCATTGGGGGGGTCCCATCCCTGTGGAGGGAGGGTAGCAGTTTAGCATTGTACCCCCATCCCTCACGATTCCTCACGGGGCATCTTCCTCTATGAGAAGTTCCTGTTGCTGCTCAAAGGACAAAGGGAAACCACACTTGACTCTGCCAGAGGTGGAAGGATGGACGCTTCCTTGGTTAGTAGGAATCTATGAGTGAAACCTGGAATGGATGGAATGTTAATTTCTGTGATGCCTGTTTGGATGCCAATGTGACAGCACCCCCTCGATGTGGTGTTTCCAAAAGTAAAGTTATTTGAATTATTTTTGAAGAACTACATTTTTACTTAAAAATTTGTAATTTTTAATTTCTTATTGTGTTTAGGTTCCTTTAGTTTTCCATATTTTATCTTGATCCTACACTAGGACTTCTTCTCAATTTTCTTATAGATTACACTTAAGTTCACTTTTTTTATACTTGGGAACTATTTTTTTTTTAATTATGTAAAACATCATGCAAACTAAAGCCTGGTGATATTTGCTGATTTTTTTTTTTTTATAATCCTACACATCTGCACTGCACGTATGGAGTTTCTCACATTGTTCCCTAACAGTGGCAACGTGAGCTGGGGTGAGGTTCCTCCTGCCCGGGAGCAGGTCACTGTGTCTCCAAACTCTCCTGACCGATGAGCACATATTGTCCATGAAACTATTTATGATAATAAAATGTAGTTAATCACAAGACATGACTCGTCCATTCAATGACGAGAATGAAACCTGAGTTAGAAAATCACTCACAGTAATAATTGCTTCAGTGATAGCATGAGAGCACCGTCCCCATCCCTTGGATATGATGTCATTCCCTGGTAAGATTCTTGTTAATTTTCTATTTCTCCTTTGAACAAATGCAGTGAGTGTCTGTTGAGAGGGGATCTTTACCATGAGTGTTTCATCACACTGTCCCGTTAATTTGTTATTTGTCCTTATAAAATGAGGACACTCATTTACACTTTTTACTGTTTTCACTGTTTACTGTGGGTCACTTTTCACTCCCCCAACTGCACAATTGTCCACTCAGAAACTACTAAGTGCCTTGCAGTGCTCACCCTGTCCATCAACACTCCTATCTCCTCCCCATTCCCTCTCCCTGTTCCCTCTGATAATGAGCAAAGCTTTGCACTCAGTCCAACATTTCCTTTTGTTGTTTGCCACTATATTTTCTCAGTTATTGACCTTTTTGTATTATAATCCACAGATGGATGAGACCAGCCAATATCTTTCACTTTTTGACTTATGTCACTATCATAAGCACCTCAAGGTCCACCTTTGGTCCCTAAGGGCACTAGCTCACCCTTTTAATGGATGTGTAGTATTCCATTGTGTGTGGACCCACATTTTTAATTCATTCACTCCACTGTGCATATCAATTGGGTTGGGGCCATGGCCAGCAACTGTGGTCAGTGCTGCTGTGAACACAGGTGTGCATGGTGCATCAGAGAGTCTGCACATCTGGGACAAATACCTTTAGAGGTTGGTCCAACCTGTGGTTGTTCTGTTTTCATTGTCTAAAGAAATCTCCAAGCTGTTTTCCCAGCAGAGGTGAGAGGCCCTTTCTCTCTGTCCCTCACCTCCTTGCTGTGTCCAGTCTCCAGCTTGGTCCCTTCTCACGGGTGACAATATATTACAGTTTGGATTTCAATTTTCCTTATTATTACGCAGTTGAACAATTTGGAATGGATTAAAATCTGCATTGATGAGGGCTTAAAATACCAGAAAGAACACCTGAGTGCTGCCCACTTCACATCCACCCCACAGATGAACTTGGGGACAAATCACCAAGGACCAGGGAACAAGGGCACATAGGAACAAATGACCCCAACACACTACAGAGCTTCTGTGCCTCAGAAGACGCCATCCACAAAATAGGACCCTGCACTGGGAGAAAATTGTGCACATCACACACCTGACAAGGCGAGTGTCCAAAATACACAAAACCTACAAACCCAGCACAGAAAGAGACACCTCAATCCAACATGGCCTCAGACCCCCAGAGATATTTTCTAGGAGAAACACTCAGTGACCCTGCTGAGTCATTTGCAGATTTTATTCAGGTTCTAAACCTTCCCTGCTGCTGAGCTTGTCTTCATACCTGAAGTGACTTAAACACGCTTTATGAAGGCACACATTTTGGTGTGTGCGACTTGAAATCTCTCACCTCCTCTGTGCTTCTTTTTTTTATTTTATTATATTTTATTTATTTTTATTAAATAATAAAATTTATTTTTATATTCCCCATACAATTGCAACCCCCTCATTCTAACCCCAATCCATCTCCTCCCGCCTCCCACCCCCAAAAATTGTCTCTGTTTCATAGTTTTTTGTTGATTTTGATTTTCACTTTCTTATAGTTATTCATTTTCCTGGTCCCTTATTTAAGTTTTCTAGATTCCTGCTATGAGTGAGACCATCTGGTATTTTTCTTTTTCTTTCTGGCTTATTTCGCTGAGCATGATCCCTTTCAGCGCCATCCATGTTGCTGCAAATTGCATGTGTTTATCTTTTTTGAATGCTGAGTAATATTCCATGGTATATATGGACCACATCTTCTTGATCCAGTCATCTATTTTTGGGCATTTGGGTTGTTTCCAAAGCTTAGCTATTGTAAATAGTGCTGCTATAAACATAAGGGTGCAGGTGTCCTTTTGAATTAATGTTTCTGTGCCCTTTGGGTATATACCTAGGAGTGGAATTGCTGGATCATATGGAAGCTCTATGTTTAGTAGGTCCATAAATCTCCACACAGCTCTCCATAGTGATTGGACCATTTTGCACTCCCACCAGCAGTGCAGGAGAGTTCCTTTTTCTCCACACCCTCGCCAACATTTGTTGTTGCTAGTTTTTTAATAAGTGCCATTCTCACTGGTGTAAGATGGTATCTCATGGTAGTTTTGATTTGCATTTCCCTGATTACAAGTGATGTTGAACATTTTTTCATATGTCTGTTGGCCATTTGCATTTCCTCTTCAGAGAAGTTTCTTTTTAGCTCTTCTGCCCATTTTTGACAGGGTTATTTTCATTGTTGTTGTTGAGTCTCCTCAGCTCTTTGCAGATTTTTGTGATCAGTCCTTTATCATTAGTGTTGTGTGCAAAAATGTTCTCCCAGTCGGTGGGGTTTCTCTTTGTTTTTGTTATTGTCTCTTTTGCTGTGCAGAAGCTCTTTAATTTGATGTGGTCCCACCTGTTTATCTTTGCCTTCACTATCACTGCTTTGGGTGATGTGTCTGTAAAGATGTCTTTGATGTGCAAATCACGTAGTGTTTCGCCTATATTTCCTTCTATGTATTTTATGGTTTCAGGTCTTATGTCTAGTTCTTTAATCCATTTTGAGTCAACTCTGTGCTTCTTTATAATTTTATTATGTGAATATAATCTATCCTGAATTGGTTCTGCCAGGTCATTTCCTGCGGCGTATGATGGTGGCAAACTGGTCCCTTCCATTCCGCCGCCCACTGTCCCCTGTCCCCCCAGGTCCTCGGGGGCGACAAGGCCCCTGAGTCTGTTCTCTGAGACGCACCCGCGGGCGCTGGGGCTAGATGCTGTGCCGCCGGGAAGCGGGAGGGACGGACATGCCATCGATAGCCGAGACATGGCACAGTCTACAGCCATGTGGGTTCCCCGAGACCCCGCGAGCAGCACCCCAACTCCTGCCCCACAGGCCGGCCCCCCCCGGGGCAGACCAGGGTCACGCTCCAGGCAGAGGGCAGACTGGGTCTCAGCGTCTGTCCCGCAAACACGTCCGCGGGGATCCCCGGAGTTTGGAGAAGCGCAGGCGCCTTCCCGGCCACGGCCCCCCTGGTCCCGCTGGGCAGAGCGTGTCCCTCCTTGCGGCCTTGGCCAGCCCCAGGCTCTGCGTGGACGCCCCGAACCCCCGCGCTGCCCGCGGGCCGTGTCCACCTCGCGGAGCCCTTTGGGCGCAAATACCCACGTTTCAGCCAAAGGCGCACACGATGGGGGGTTCCGGACTGTCCTGCGTGACCTGCCGGCCACGGGCCCAGCTGGTACCGCACATGAAGGGTCATCCCGTCAGGGAGGACGCGGAATTTGGCCACGCTGTGTCCCTCCCCTGGCCTCACGGTTGGTGCCGCCACCCCTGGCGGCCAGCCCCGCACTGACTCCTACCCGGCCGGTGGGGGAGGCCGCAGGGGGACCTGCTAGGCGGCCTGTCTGGGGGACGCCCCTGCCCCGGGGTTGGCGCGGCGGCCCCGGGAACCTAGTCCCCTCCGAGGCCGCCCCCCTCACCCCGGTTGCTGACCCGGGCTCGGGCGGCCGAGGCGGGACCTGGTCAACCCGGCAGACCCCGACCCCCGGCTCCCTGGGCCGCACACTCGGGCCGCGCCAGGGGACCCCAGCCTGGCGGTGTCCACCCGGGTAGGACTGTCCACGTGAAGGCGACGCCCACCGGAGTCAGCAGCAAGTCAGACTCTCAGCTCATTAGAGGGGCGGCAGGAGCGTCGGGACAAGGAGAGGTGTCAGGACCCCAGCAACTCGCGCTTTGGGGATCCAGCTTCTGCTGTTCTGGCCCCAGTCCAGGCCAACACACTGACAAGTGAGATATCACAGTCTCAGTTAGAACCCCTCACTTTACTCAGGTTTCCCTCTAACTCTCACATGTCCTCATTTCCAAGAAGACTTTTCTCTTAATGTTATTGCTTTGCCAGAAATTTATATTCTCATATTTTTCCTTAAAGTTTGTTCTGTAAGTTAATACAGTCTTTCACAAACCCCTTCCCCAAGTGAAGCTCATAGCCTGAAATCTATGCCATGTTAAAAAAAATGTGATGAAGGGCCTCCCCGGTGGTGCAGGGGTTGAGCGCTGGGCTGTGAAGCTGCCCGCAGCCTCTGCAGCGCCGGTTCGATCCCCAGCCACTGGCGAGGGTCCCACATGGCGCGCAGACCTCTCCTGTCACCCCTACTGCTCCCCTCAGCAGTGTATTTCATCAGTCTGCCTGCTCTGCTCTCTGCTCTGGCTCTGGTGAATTCTCTCACCCTCCCGTGCTTCTGACTCTACCCCAATGCTTGTATAAATAAATAAATAAATCTTTAAAAAAATGTGATGTTGTTTGCAAGAAGTCACACATTTCTGACTCAGAAAGAAATCAGAACTCAGAGGTCACCAACAGTTACTAATAGTGACAAGATGCAAGTTATTTTCTCCCAGGAGCACTGGTCACGGGACCTGGGCACTCGGTTCCCCCTCAGCGTGTGTTTCCACTGAGGCCCGTCCTTCTGGTGAGGAGGGGGACAGCTGAATGTGTGCTCCCACCCTCATGATTCCAAATGGGGCGTCTTCCTCTAAGAGACATTCATGTTTCTGCTCAAAGTTTGTGTAGCAACTACACTTGCCATGAATCTGCCTGAGGTGGGAGTTGAACGGAAGACCAGGGAATCGGAGTCTGGGGCTGAAACCTGTCATGGATGTGACTGTCACTTTCTGTGATGTCTGAATTGATCCTATCACCACTGTACTCCTGTGATGCAGTGTTCTTTTTTTAAAGTAGATGAATTATTTTTGAGTCAGTGCGTTTCTACTTCAAAATTTAATGTTAAGACCTTTGATGTTGGGCCTCCCTGGTGGCTCAGCGGTTGAGCGCTGGGATGCCAAGCTGCTCTCAGCCTCTGCAGTGACGGTTCGATCCCCGGCTCCTCCCCAGCCACCGGAGGAGGGTTCCACATGGTGCGCAGAACTCTCCTGCCACCTGCTGCTCCCCTCAGCAGTGTTCTTCAGTCCTTCTGCCTGCTCTGCTCCCCGTTCTGGCTCTGGTGAATTCTCTCACCCTCCCGCTCTTCTGACTGTACCCAGTGCTTGTATAAATAAATAAAAAAAAATAAATCTTTACAAAAAAAAAAAAGACCTTTGATGCTTTGATGTTGTTGTTTTCATTTTCAGGTTCTCTGAGTTTTCCAAATTGTATCTTGATTCCTCTACCAGGTTTTCTACTTGACATTCTTTTAGATAACACTTAAGTTCACTATTTTTCTACTTCAGGAACCATGTTATCTTTTTATATTATGTAAAACTTTATCTAAAGTAAAACACTGAAATATTTATGAATTTTTATTCTCCAGAAGCATCTGTGCTATAAACCCTGAGGCCTCATGACTGTTTATCCACTCTGAGAACATGAGCTGGGGGGATGCTCCTCGCTCAAGCACTTTCTCTGGAGCAGGTCACTGTGTCTCCAAATGCTCCTGAGGGATCATAACATACTCCATCCAGAAAATATTTCTTTAAAAAAATGTATGTTAATGATCAGACTGACTCTATTCAGATTTCAGAATAAAATCTGTGTTGGAAAATCTCTCAAGTTAATAATCTTTCCAATGAAAAACCTTGATCTTATGTTTCTCCTCCCGGGACATCCTCACTCTCTGCTCACGTCCTTTACATACTTTCTGTCTTTCCTTTGAAGAAAACTCTAAAATCTGTTGAGAAGAGGATTTGACTTCAGGAGTGGGGAAACATGGGGTCATGTTAATTAACAATTGCCACTTATAGGAAACGCTCATTTTCACATCTCTGTTCTCTTATTGAGGGCTGTATCTCTGCCTCTCTGTGTGTGCGTGTCTCCCCTCACACTCCAGGGAACACCTGCATGAATACCCACTTCTTTCCACTCCTTATCCCTGTGCTATCCCCAGTTGACTGGTAACAGTGAATTTATTCAGTAGTGAAAATAGGTTTTGCTGTATTTTGTAATGTCAGTGTTCTATATTTTCTTTTTTAAAAAGATTGATTCATGCATACAAGAACTGGGGCACAGGCCAGTGTTGTGAGGGGTGAGATGATTAATCAGAGACAGAGTGGAGAACAGAACAGGTGTGCTGAGTGAAATACACTGATGAGGGGAGCAGCAGACGAGGCAGGAGAGGTTTGCTGTGCCACGTGGGATAGCTCCCTGGCCAGGGGTCGAACACGTGCTGCAGTGGCTGTAGCTAGCTTCATAGGTTGCATCTTAACCCCTTGGGCTACCAGGGAGGCCTGGTTATCTGTATTTTCTATCCCACAGATGAGTGAGACCATCTGCTATCTGTCTTTCTCTATCTGTTTTTTTTTTCTTTTTCACTTAACAAGATAACTTAAAGTTCTACTGACCTTGTCCCAAATGTATGATTTGATATTTTTAATCGCTGTGTACAATTCAACTGACTATGGTCCGACAATTACTTTATTCACTCCTCTGTTGAAAGCCCTTGGGCTGGTTCTGCAATGGTGCACGGTGCTGTTGTGACACCGGTGCGCATGAGTGTCTCTGTATTGTAGAGTTTTCACATTCTGGGATAAAAACTTAGCAAAGGGATTGCTAGTCCCTATGTTATTTCCATTTTTATTTACTTAGGACATCTCCAAACCACGTTCCTAGAGGCTTTACCTACTTACATTCCCAACAACAGAGGTGAGAGTTCCTTTCTCTCCACATCCACACAACGTCAGTTGTGTGCAGTCTTTTTGATTGTCCCATTCTCATAGGGGTGGGTGACAAGTCATTGCAGTTTTAGTTTGTGTTACACTTATAATTAGAGCTACTGAACAATATTATTGGGATTAAAGATTTGGAAGTGACAAAGCCATAAATACTTGAGGAACTATGCCACCCTACTGCACATCCACCACACAGATGAAGTTGGGAACACATCTCCAAGGCCTGAAGGACAAGAGAAATGAGCATGTAGGCACAAATGCACCCCACCACACTAGAGAGTTCATAAGCCACTATGAAAACAGGCCCTTGCACTGGGAGAAAATATGCGCACATCATGCATCTGACATGGGGCTGGTTTCCATTCATACAAGGTATGTCACAGCCCAACAACAAAAAGCAGATACCCCAATCAAGATGTTTGTAAGAAACCAACATAGATATTTCCAAGGAGGACACACAGTTTCCCTGCAGAGTTGTCGGCAGATGTTATTAGGCTTCTAAACCATGCCTGCTCCTGAACTTTGCCTGCATGTCTTGACACTGGCTGACCTCGAATGTGTTTCGTTAAATCCCCAGAGATTAGCACATCTTACATGGAATAGCTGTAGTCTAGTTCATAATTTTATAATTATATAATATAAACTAATAATGATGGATTAGTTCTGTCATACCGTTTCCTTGTGATTTTGAGTGATGCAAATTATAGTGTTTTCATTCATCACATCTAATATATACTTTACAACATTTTCATTTTATCTTCACAGATTGTACATGTACACCTGAGTCTGTTCCCTGATACAGCATGAAAGCTTTGTCAATATCTACTGAAGTCTCCAAAATTATCTTTGCTTCTGTGAGAGATGACAACGAACCTACCCGGTTTTGGATGGTTGAAAAACAATTGGCGTAGTCGGCAGGATATCACTCCGAGAGCAGACATACCAAGTGGAATCTACAAATGGAGTGAAAGACAACATAAGAGTTGTTGGAGACAGGTCGTGGCCAAAGTCCAAGAAGAGCTAAAGATGCTGCAGGAGCACAGAAGGTGGACAAGGACTGGGAGATGGAGGTCAAGCACTGGGAAACATCTCGGACCTTGCGGGGAGGAGAAGAAAACCCTGCAAGGCCCAGCCCACCATACCCCTGAGGCAGCAGACTTGTCAGGAAAGAAAAGGGGGCCCCATTGATCATCTGGAGCTTGCCCAGTGACAAAGATGACACTGACTGACTTGCACAAACAATCCTGCCAGAAGGCGGAGAACTTTGGGACCTGGGGTGGACAGAATCATTTGCCCACCACAGGAGATGAAGTTCAACAGATGGGCCTGTCATCCTTGGTGGCTTAAAGCAATCTTATCTGCTGCCCGGCACTCCCAGGGACACAGAGTGGCTGTGCCAGGCACTAGGGAGAGGTGAAAAAATCCTGAAGGGTTGGATTGTAGGGTATATGAGGTAAAAGTCAGGCTTTTTGCCCCCTCCTGTCATTATCCACTGTGGCTGGCTCCCAAAGTCTTGTACATGTGCATATGAGTGTGGACACTGGGGCCCAGAGAATTTTGAGTATGTGCATCTGTAAACCAAGGGATGTGGCGGTATAAGGGCAGCATCACTCTGAATTCCAAAGCATTTCACACAGTGAAGGCGACCCACAAAAGGCCTCTTACCATATATTTGAAGACACAATAGCCATGACATCAAACCCCAGAAATCTCAAACCATGAAGAACCATCCACCAGAACCACTCCAACTGCAATGGACCCTCTCCTTGTGAAGATAAAGGACACACTCACCAGCAGTAGCGATTCAGATTCAAAGAAGACTTATAGATGCTGATTACGGACCATTAAAAAATAAATCAAAGCACACACATGGTAAATGTGTGATGACAGGAACCATTTCTACTTCAGAAGATTGTTTTCTTCCCCTCTATTGTTCAGTTATGTTGAATTTCTTTTTGTCTTCCTTCCCTCTTTCCTTTCTCCTTTAGTTCCATCCTACTTTATTTCCCTTCCTCCTTCCCCAACCTCTTCACAACTGCCTCTGCAGGTTTCCCCATGGAGGGAGCACAGGGGATGATGGTGACTTTGCAGTTCCCTGTGGACATGGCTCTGATAACAGGGCCACACCTGGGTCCCCATGGCCACTCACTGGAGGCTGATGGAGCCTGAGGAGGGGGAACCACAGTCCTGCTTGTGGAGTCTCCTGTGACCCCCTGACTGTGCTGATGACTCAGGAGGCTCATTACTGGGGACACCATTAAGAAGTCCATGGGGACAAGGGACACCTGGTCCTCTCGGGGTGAGGTCCCTGAGGAAGGGGACCTGGGGATGGTGTCAGGGCCTGTGGGACAGTAGGAGAAGGAGATAGTGAGCCAGAAGCCTGGACCCCAGACATTAGAGGCCAGCACTGCAGAGGGCAGTGTGTGACCATGACATCGAGTGAGGTTTGCTTTTCCTCCTGTCTCTGTGAGGGCGAGAATTTTGTGGGAAGCAACTTCTGGGACAGCAGGCACATCACACAAGACTGAGGTGTCTGTCAAATAATTTTAAAAAGTAAGTTTTTTAAATCTTAAATTTTTAATTTACTGACATGTTTCATTTAACCCATACATCAAAGTGTTGGCATTTCAACATGAAATATTTATGTTACTGTGTGTGTTTCCAATGGTGATGTTGTTTCTTTATTGAGGTAACACTGTTTTACAACACAGTATCATTTCAAAATGCATATTGTATTTCAGGAGAACATTAGCTAGAATATTCATCTTATAAATGAAAACTAATAAATTATAGAGGTGGATTATGGTTCAGTTTCAGAATGCCATGTTGTTCTGGGATAATTTTATATTAAGGTGTTCCACAGAATATGATATTTCATGCATTAATATTTTATAATATTCTGACCTAGGCTATATAGGGCAACTATTGTTTTGTAACTAATTTTAAATATTTAGCACTCTGAATTGACAGTATATAATGTTACATGAAATAACATTTAATGGAAGTATTTAAAAGGCAGTGGAGAAAATCTGAAAGGAAATTTAAAATAATGCTAATTGTTTAAAAAGGGAAAGGTAGGGGCCTCCCCGGTGGCGCAGCGGTTGAGCGCTGGGTTGTGAAGCTGCCCGCAGCCTCTGCAGCGTTGGTTCGATCCCTGGCTGCTCCCCGGCCACCGGAGGAGGGTCCCACATGGCGCACAGACCTCTCCTGCCGCCCGCTGCTCCCCTCAGCAGTGTACTTCGGTCCTTCTGCCTGCTCTGCTCCCTGCTCTGGCTCTGGTGAATTCTCTCACCCTCCCGCGCTTCTGACTGTACCCAGTGCTCGTATAAATAAATAAATAAATAAATAAATAAATCTTTAAAAAAAAATAATTAAAAAGGGAAAGGTACACATCCTCATCCCTAAAATATTATGACAATAAAGGGAGTTAGACAGAAATTCATGATTTTTTCTTGTTATCTGTTTTTTTTTTAATTTTTTATTTTACTCTAACATTTTACAATAAATTATTTTTTTATTTTTAAACAATATTTGCTTTCCCCCACCCCCTCAGGTTGAGTCCTCATAGAATTTCATTTACCAAGGCACCATGCTCCATCACCTCAGTCCCCTGTGCTCCTTCCTCCCTCCCTCTGATGCCTCTCCCTCCTCCTACCCTGCAGGATGTCTCTGATTTATAATTGTCTGATTTTGCTTTGTTTTTTTTTTTAAGAATTATTTATTTATTTATACAAGTTCTGGGTATAGTTAGAAGCGTGGGAGGGTGAGAGAATTTACCAGAGCCAGAGCCGGGAACAGAACAGGTAAACTGACAAAGTACACTGCTGAGGGGAGCAGCGGGCAAGGCAGGAGAGGTCTGCTGCACCCTGTGGGACCCTCACATGCCAGCCTGGATGGAACTCATGCTGCAGAGGCTGTGTTCAGCTCCACAGTGCTGCGCTCAACCGCCTGCGCCACCAGGGGAGGCCCGAAACTCGTGTGCTTTTCCAGGGTGCGTTGTTTTTCTGCACAAGCTTACCAGCTGGCCTTGGGCTATTTGCAGGTCTCTCTGCAGCGTCCTCCTCTTCCTCTCATGGCACCTGGAGCTGTTCGCTCACTTCCTGGCGATTCCTGCATGGTTCTCCACAGTTCCCATTCACGGGGTGTGGTGCCTATTTCAGTTCTTTTCTACGCAGTGACCTACTTGATCTATAGTTTGTTCCTGTTTTATTTTCTTTCTTTCTTTTTTCCTACTTCTGTTGGTCAGGGAGTGCGGAATTTGTGGGTGGGGAGGGTTCTCTGATCTATCATGTTGATGTTGCTAGTTCCTTCACACTAAAGTAGAGACACCTATGGAAATCTATTATGGATGTGATCTTGTTTTTATTTTAATTCCACACAACAACAGAACTATGTAAAATCCAATTTTGTCAATATAAATATGGATTCCAGACCACTGAAAAAGCTTTTTTCCCGAGGCTACAGCATTTTTTGAGTTGATTTTTTCTTGTTTTCATTAAATTAGATGGAATTGTTTCTCTTATATCTTACAGAAATTATATACTACTACATTCTCCTAAAAATCTTACAGTCACCAGGACCTGCCCCTCTGTCACCCCCACAGAGGGAGGAGAGGATGAATGGGGAGGAGGAGGAGAGAAGGCAGGGCTGCCCTGTGTTCAGATGTCCCCACTCACACGGTCCTGAACAAACCTGCATACAACAGGGAGCAGCAGGGCTGGGGCCATAGGGAGGGGCTGTCGGTCGACTATGACATTCAACCAGAGCAGAATCCTAAGATCAGCTGAAATGTCCCTCATTTCTCGATCCCAGGTCTTGTGTGATAAATGTGCGTTTCTGGAGCTGAACACAAAAGGCTCAACAGAGCGAGAGACATGGAGCTGCTCGACTCCACACCCTGAGAGTGACCTCTGGGGCACGCCTGTGACTGTCCTTGCAGGTGTCATGTTTTACTCTGCTCAACAGTTTTATGCAGATGACGGCTCCAGGGGTGACCAATCTCACGGCCGTGACAGAATTCATCCTCCTGGGTTTCCCCACCCAAGGGACCATGGACTTCCTGCACCCGCTGCTCTTCTCCCTGGTCTACCTGTGCACTGGGGAACGGGCTCATCATCCTCATCACCACCCTGGACCAGCACCTCCACACCCCCATGTACATCTTCCTGAGGAGTCTGTCCTTCTCAGAACTCTGCCTCATCTCAGCCACGGTTCCCAAGTCCATTGCCATCTCTCTGAGGCACAACAGCTCCATCTCGTTCCCAGGCTGTGTCCTCCAGGTCTTTATGCTGATTCTTTCAGGGGCTGCAGAGTTTCACATCCCTGTGGTGATGAGCCTTAACCGCTTGCTGCCATCTGCCACCCCATGCACTATGAGGTCATCATGAGCAGGGACAGGTGTGTGCAGCTGACAGCTGTGTCCTGGCTGGGTGGAGGTCTCTATGCTGTGATGAACACAGCTGGAACCTTCTCCTTGTCCTACTGTGGGTCCAACGTGGCCCACCAGTTCTTCTGTGACATCCCCCAGTTATTCGCTATTTCCTGCTCAGAAAATCTAAGGAGCGAACTTGTCCCCATTCTCATTAATGTGACATTGGATGTGGGTTGTTTGACTATCATCATCATTTCCTATGTCCACATCTTCTCTGCTGTCAGGAAGATCCCATCCACAGAATGGAAGGCCAAAGTCAATTCCACCTGCCTTACCCACCTGCTGGCTGTGGTTTTGTTTGTCTCCACTGCATGCTTTGCTTATCTGAAGCTGACCTCAGGAACCCCGTTCATGTCTGACCTGGTTATTCCTATGTTCTCCATGATGGTGCCCCCCACCTTTAATCCCGTCATATACAGTCTGAGGAACCAAGCCATGAAGTCGGTTGTGGGGAGACTGCTGAAGGGCCAATACTATAAGATGTGAGATATCACAGTCTAAAATTACAGCCCCTCATTTATTCAGTTTTTCCCTTTACATGTTATCGTTTATAAAGTACAGATTTCTTGCATTAGGATTTTTTCCTTTTCCAGAAATTTATAATCTCATATTCTTCCATAAGCTGTGGTTTCCTAATTACTGCTATCATTTGCCAAACCTCCAATTACGTGATGTTCATAAACTGAATTCCCACTTATGTTTGAAATCATAGAAAGAATGTCATAGAGAGGATGCTCTAGAAATCACACATCCTGTGGAGGGGAGGGGAGACAGCTGAGGGGGTCCCCCACCCCTTACAATTATAATGGGGCCTCTTCCTCTGAGACATTCATGTTTCTGTTCAAAAGACAAATTGAAACCACAGTTGACTCTGCCAGAAATGGAAGGATGGAAGCTTCCTTGGGGAAATGGAGTCTATGCGAAACCCTACAACTGATGTGAAGATTAATTTCTATGATGCCTGATTTGATTGTAACAGGACTACACTGTTTAAGTACTATAATAAAAGTAAAAAGTGTGTGTTATTTATTGAGGAACTACATTTTTATTTTTCAAATATATGTTTTTTTATACACATCATTTTTTATACACATCACATAAAGGGTTTATTTTTGGGTTCCCTTAGTTTTTGAAATTGTATTTTGAGTCTTACGCCAGGACTTCTTGTTGACTCTGGTAGATGACATTCACTTCCCTTTACTTCTACTTTGGAAATAGCTATTTATTATACTATGTAAAGAACATTATGTAAAGGTCAGCATGACAATATTTGTAAATATTTATTCTTGTACATCATTTGTACCCTAAATACTCAGCTTCTCATTATTCTTTTCCTTCTCCTGAGACCATGAGCTGGGTTGATGTTCTTCCTTCAAGAGTATTTTCACGGAGCAAATCACTGTGTCTCCACATTCTCCTGACTGACCATTACATACTCAGTCCAGAAAACATTTCTTTTAAAAATATATATGGGAACCACCAGACCAAGTCCATTCAGATTTCGGATTTCTAGCACTAACATGTGCTAGAATATCACTCAGATAAGCATTCATTTCAATGAATGTATTTGAGCAAAGATCTATCCCCTTGGGATCCTTATTTCAGTCTCCTCTGTTTTTTAAAATATTTTCAATTCTTCACTTGGACGAAACTTCTGTCTTTTGAAATGGGGATTTGAGTTCATTAGTGACATAATACGAAGTCATGTGAAGTTATAACCTGCCACCATCAAATATATGCTTTATTCACGGGTTTTGGTGGCTTTCATTTGGGGGTTAGTTTCCCACTCTGTAATCACAGGGCCCCTGCACTCCACAAAACACCCATTACTACCTCATCTACTTCCATGCCCACCCTCCACCCCCTGTTACCTCTGGTAACTACATGTTTTCCCTAGTCCAAATTTTGCTTTTGCCACATTTTGTACTATAGGATTTCTGTATTTTCTATTCCCAGATGAATGAGACCATCCACTATCTGTCTCTTGCTGTCTGTTATTTCACTTTATAAAATCACCACAAGGTCCATCCGTGTTGACCCATATACATGATTTCATGTTTTTAATCGCTGTATAGCATTCCATTGAGTGTGGACCCACATTATTTATTCTTTCCTCTGTACACGGCACTTGTGCTGGGGCCATGAACAGCAACGGTGGACGACGTGTCTGTGAACATAGGTGTACGTGGTCTGCCTTGTAGTGTCTGGGCATCTGGGACAAATACCTGGCAGAGGTTGCTCCATCCTATGGTTGTTCCATTTTTGTTGTCTGAAGAAATCTCCAAGCCATTTTCCCAAAAGAGTTGAGAGGCCCTTTCTCTCCCTCCCTCACCTCCTGTTGTGTCCAGTCTCTTGACTGGTCCTTGCTTGCAAGGGAGAGTGCAAGTCACTGCATCTTAACTTGTGTTCTCTCACCTTTAGTGCTGTTGAACAATATTGTGTGGATTGAAATCACGATAGGACCCAAAACCATAAAATAGCAGAAAGAAAACATGGGTGATGTCCTAGTAGACACATACCCCAGAATGTATACAGGGACACAAGTCCAAGGAGAAGGGAACAAGAGCTTGTAGGAACAAGTGGCCCCACCACACTAGAGCGCTCCTGGGCCTCTGAAACCTCTGTGAGCACAGGCCCTGCATGGGGAGAAGCCATGTGCACCCCACACTCCTGATAAGGGCGAGTGTCCATCCACAAAAGTGTGTCCCCACCAAAGAGGGAACAACACCCCAGTCAAGACACGGGCCAAGGCCGATGTGGACAGTCTCTAAGGAGGATACGCTGGTGCCTGCAGAGTCACTGGCAGGTTGGATTCAGGCTCCAGATCGTGCTCCGAGCTTCACAGGTGTGTCCTGACCCCCGCATGGATGTGTTTGTTCCCGTCCCAGGATGGGCTCATCCTGCGGGGCCAGTGGAGTCCAGGGCGTGATTGTGTCATTATTCAGCCTTAACGTCTAATAAGCTGGGTGGACGCTGTCCTGCTGCTTCCTGGGACCTCTGAAAGCTGCTGGTGACGACACATCTGCTCCTCACACTCAGCCCACACTTACCACCGTGTCACTTTCCCTCAGCATGTGCTGGACACCCAAATCCACGTGGTCCTAGTCTTTTTTCCAAGAGACTTAATGTGGGGAATATGCTCCTGGATGCCAAGAAGCTTTTCTCAGCCGAGATTAGGAGGAAGGACTACCTATACTTTTTCTCAAGTCATGAATAGAACATTCAGATGACACAGATTACCCCATGATATCCATGGGCAGCAGCCCCTGTTTCCCCTCCCTGAGGTACCCCACAACCTTCTTCCTGAACCCCTATACAGACACCAGCCCAGCATTTTCACCTGGCCCTGTTCCCACAGTCACATCCTCTGCTGAATAGGAGCAAAGCGGGTGTCCTCTCCCCAGAGGGAACCCACCCGAGGGAGTGTGCAGGGGACCCACTCCCTGCAGGCAGGAGCCTACCAGGGCAACCGGGAGAGCCAGGCCCAGCCCTAGGTAGGGAGCTGGGGGACAACCTCTGGTGGACAGGGGGGAATTGCAGGCCTGGAAGGAGGGCCTCTCCTCAGTGACCACATGCCAGAAGCTGAGGTCAAAGCCCTGTCCCCTCGAGCATGGGTCATGGACCCCATGAACCCTGAGCTGGGCCCACCCACCATGTGGGCCCACACTATCTTTTTTTTTTTTAAGATTTATTTATTTATACAAGCACTGGGTATAGTCAGAAGCACGGGAGGGTGAGAGAATTCACCAGAGCCAGAACGGGGAGCAGAGCAGGCAGAAGGACTGAAGTACACTGCTAAGGGGAGCAGTGGGCAGCAGGAGAGGTCTGCGCACCATGTGGGACCCTCCTCGGGTGGCCGGGGAGCAGCCTGGGATCGAGCTGGTGCTGCAGAGGCGGCGGGCAGTTTCGCAACCCAGTGCTCAACCGCTGCACCACCGGGGAGGCCCCCACACTATCTTTAATAATGGGGCCAGCACGAGGTCCCCACGGCAGGTCAGTGGAGGCTGATGGAGTCTGAGAAGGAGGAACCACAGTTCAGTCCCCACAGGAGTCAAGACTAACAGAACTGTCTCTAGCACCCTCAGTGCACTAATTATCACTGGGATGTGCTGCAGGACGACGCCAATTAAGACAACCAACAACAACAAAAAATGCACTTATCCCTCTGGAGGAAGGTCCCTGAGGGCTGGAATCTGGACAGTGTCCAACCCACGGACACCAGCTCCAGAGCTCAAATAGCCCAACCCTGAGGCCCTGCTCTGTCCATGAGGTGGCGCAGGATGGGGCGGAACATCCTGTGAGTGCTCAGAGGCCCCCCACGAGCCCCGACCATGGAGTGAGAGGCTGGGACGTCCTATGTCCTGCCATGGGGACAACCTCAGGACAGAGACTCGACACGGCAGCGGAATCTTTCCCCCCAGACTGCAGGTATTTAGCTCTTAAACAGTTTCCAAGGAGAATCCATTCAGATTGAAAGATTTCAGATTTCAAGCTTCATTTCACATCTCAGAAAGCACCGTAGTTAAAATATTCATTCAGGGGCCTCTCTGGTGGCGCAGCGGTTGAACGCTGGGTTGCGAAGCTGCCCGCAGCCTCTGCAGCAACCGGTTCCATCCCCGGCTGCTCCCCGGCCACCGGAGGAGGGTCCCGCATGGTGTGCAGACCTCTCCTGCCACCCGCTGCTCCCCTCAGCAGTGTACTTCGGTCCTTCTGCCTGCTCTGCTCCCTGCTCTGGCTCTGGTGAATTCTCTCACCCTCCCGCGCTTCTGACTGTACCCAGTGCTTGTATAAATAAATAAATCTTTAAAAAAAAAGTTTAAAAAAAAAAAATTCATTCAGAAAAGAACTACACAATCTCAAGGTTCCCAAATAGTTCCGTTTCACACCACAATATTCTTTATGGGATAAGGTTCAATGAGAGAAATTAACTTTTTCATTAACTCTTCCAAAGTCTGTGACATTTAATACATTTATCATAGAGAATGTTTTGAATTGTGGCCGATGACAATATTGTTTAATGACTGATTTTAGCATTCAGCACAGGGAGTGAATATCAAGTATTAAATAAAATCACAACAACTAATGGAATTACAATGATAAAGATATATAAGATGAAAAAATAGAAATATAAGATGAAATTTAAAATACTGATTGTTAAAATTCAGAGCATTATGCCTTTTTTCCCAAAATTTACAACACATAGGTGTCAAGCAGAAATTCAAAAACATTTTAAGCAACAACTGTTGATGGTTTCATGGCTCTGACACTAATGTGAGCCTGGCAGGGATGTCTATTTATGGACATGAACTTGGAATTTTTCCAAAACTCCGTCACTCACAGATTGTTAGCAATATTGTAAAATGAAGAAGTGATATTTTTTAACAGAATTATATCTCAAAATTTATCTTATTATTATAAATATTGAAATCAATGAAAATATTTGATGTCTAGACTACTTTGTGCCCTTATTGATAATATTATTTTTATTAAAGTACTTTTAAATGTTCAAACTAATTTATACCTACAAGTTTATTTCCCACATTCTCCTACAAGTTTATTTCCCACATTCTCCTTAAAAGTCTGGCCTCCCCAGGGCCTGTTCCTCTGTCACCCCACAGAGTGGGGAGAGGGTGAGGTTGGGGAGGGAAGGAGAGAGAGCAGGGCTACCCCGTGTCCTGGCGTCCCCACTCACGCAGGGCCTGGGGGGAGGAACAAACCCGCACCCAGGGGACCTGGGGCCCTGGAACCAGCAGGGACAGCCACACTCACAGACCGTCTGGTTCAGCCCCGGAGCAGCCTCCTCCCGGCACAGATGTGCATGATTCTGAGGGGGACAGAGGGACCGGGAGGGACCCTGGGTTAACGAGCCCATCCTGCAGGAGGGATGTGTTGGTGTGACCCAGGAGGAGACTGCAGGAACCGTGGTCTCTGGGTCTTCAGATGTGGGGAGTCAGGGGCAGGGAGATGAGGTGACAAGTGGACTGACCAGGAGGCAGCAGTGAGGCCACAGGGGCAGGAATCTGACAGAGGAAGTGTCAGGATACGCTGCAGGGGAATGCCGAGCCCAGATCATTCAGTTCCAGGACAGTGTTGGGTCCTGGGGAGCAGGAAAATGGGTACCCGCACACCCCACCTCCCTGCACACCCATCCCTATGGGACCTCCCCAGACCAGGGCTGTGCTGGAGGAGCAGGGATAGGCTCTCCAGGGTTGGGAGGGGCTGGACATGGTCACGCGTCCTCTGGGGCTGTGCCCTTGACAACCTCTGGGAGGTGTGCTGGGCGGAGGCTCTGGGGCCTGGGCAGGAGGGGGATCGTGGGCCTGGGGCAGTGGGGAGGCGCATACACTTGGGTTTATTGACATATGTGAGATTCTTATTTGTTCAAGTTTGTAGGGGAGAGATGAAATTTTCTGGTCTTTACCAAATTTCAGAAACAATTTGGACAATATAATAATGACACATGGGATGGAAATAAAAGGTTGAATTAGCAGGACACGCAGAGGAGGATATGAGACTCCATACCACCTGGAAGGAGTAATTACCTGGTAAATAGGTTGAATCATTATCCTGTACTTATAACTCATCTTATGATCAACACTTGAAGATTTGACAATTTTTGCTCTTCTCTTTCATACAGATGAAGGCTCCAGGGGTGACCAATTTCACAGCCGTGACAGAATTCATCCTCCTGGGGTTCCCCACCCAGGGTACCATGGGCATTTTGCACCCGCTGCTCTTCTTCCTCATCTACCTGTTCCCCAGCCCTGCTGGGGAACGGGCTCATCATCCTCATCACCACCCTGGACCGGCACCTCCACACCACCATGTACTTCTTCCTGAGGTGTCTGTCCCTCACGGACCTCTGCCTCATCTCAGCCACGGTCCCCAAGACCATTGCCAACTCTCTGAGGCACAGCAGCTTCATCTCCTTCCCGGGCTGTGTCCTCCAGGTCTTCATGATGGTTTTTACAACAACCACAGAGCTGCACATACTCACAGCAATGAGCCTTGACCGCTATGCTGCCATATGCCACCCCCTGCACTATGAGGTCCTCATGAGCAGGGACAGGTGTGTGCAGCTGATAGCTGTGTCCTGTCTGGGTGGGGGTCTCAATGCTGCATTAAACACAGCTGGAACCTACTCCTTGTCCTACTGTGGGCCCAACGTGATCCACCAGTTCTTCTGTGACATCCCCCAGTTATTGGCTATTTCCTGCTCTGGAAATTTGATGAATGAACTTGTCCCCATTCTCATAAGTGTGGTCTGGGGTATGCACTGTTTTATTTTCATCGTCATTTCCTACGTCTACATCTTCTCTGCTGTCAGGAAGATCCCATCCACAGAAGGGAAGGCCAAAGTCTACACCACCTGCCTTCCCCACCTGCTGGTTATGGTGCTGTTTCTCTTCACTGCATGCTTTGCTTATCTGAAGCCGACCTCGGGGACCCCGTCCATGTCTGACCTGGCCATTTCTATGTTCTACACGGTGGTGCCCCCCACCTTTAATCCCATCATATACAGTCTGAGGAACCAAGCCTTGAAGACGGCTGTGGGGAGACTGATAAATGGCAAATCATAAGATGTGAGATTTCATAATGTAAAATTATAACTCCTCATTAATTTAGCTTTTCCCCTCTAACTCTTACATGTCATCATTTATATAGCACAGGCTTCTTGCATTAGAATTTTTCATTTTCCAGAAATTTATGTTCTCGTATTCCTCCATAAACTCTGTTTCCTAAAATACAACAATCCTTTCCACAAACCCTCCCTACATGGTATGCATAGACTGAATCCAGCTCATGATTAAAAACATGTATTTGGTGTAGAAAGAGTGTTCTTGAACTCAGGCATCACCAACTTTACAAAAATGAAGCAGTGGTAAAAGGGATAGTCCTTAAGAGTGCATGGTCACGAGATCCCAGTCCTGGGCACTTGTTTCCCAGAGCCGATGTGTGTCTCCACTGAGAAGCCCATCTTTGTGGAGTGGAGGGGAGACAGAGAGTGGGGACACACATAATTTCTTTTTTTTTAAATGCTGATGAACTTGCCATCTCAAGATTTTTTTTAAGATAGATTTATTCATTTATTTATTTATTTATCTATTTATTTATTTATTTATTTATTTATTTATTTATTTATTTATTTATTTATTTATTTATATATGCACTGTGTACAGTCAGAAGCGCGTTAGGGTGAGAGAATTCCCCAGAGCCAGAGCAGGGAGCAGAACAGGCAGGTCGACGAAGTACACTGCTGAGGGTAACACCGGGTGGCAGGAGAGGTCTGCTCGCCATGTGGGACCCTCGGTGGCGGCCGGGTATCGAACCGGCCCTGCAGAGGCTGCAGATAGCTTCGTGGCCCAGCGCTCAATCGCTGAGCCACCAGGGGAGAACCCCTCACAATTTCTAACAGAGCATTTTTCTCTAGGAGAAGTTCATGTTTCTGCTCCAAGTTCATGTTTCTGCTCTCTCTGACTGCCAGATATGGAAGGATGGAGGTTCCTTGGTTAGTTGGAATCTATGATGGAATCCTGGAATTGATGGGAACATTAATTTGTATGATGCCCTGATTGATGCAAATGTAACTAACACTCCCTTGCTGTGGAATTTTCAAAAGTAAAGTTATTGGAATTATTTTTGAAGAACTACATTTCTACTTAAAAATTTATAATTTTAATTGTATTTATTTTTAGGTTCCTTATTTTTCCAGATTGTATCTTGATCCTATACCAGGTCTTCTTCTCGACCTTCTTGTAGATTACATTTAAGCCCAGTTTTCTTCTACATGGAAACTATGTTAATTTTTTATCATGTGAAACATCATGCAAAATAAAGCAGGGCAATATTTGTTAATTCTACACATCTGCACTCAATGTTATTGTTTCCCTAACCCTGAGAATGTGAGCTTGGCTTGTTCTTGCTCTCAAGTACTTTCTCTGGAACAGGTCACTGTGTTTCCAAAATCTTCTGATTGATTATCACATATTTGTCCATAAAAATATTTCTTATAATAATATGTGTAGTTAACCACAAAACATGACTAGTCCATTCAAATTTCAGAATTAAATATGAGTTAGAAAATCACTCAAATTAGGGGCCTCCCTGGTGGTGCAAAGGGTTAAGATGCAACCTATGAAGCTATCTGCATCCACAGAAGCACCAGTTCAATCCCCGGCCAGGGAGATACCCACATGGTGCAGCAGACCTCTCCTGGCTCTCCTGCTGCTCCCCTTAGCAGTGAATTTCAGTACATCTGCTTGTTCTGCTCCCCACTCTGTTTCTGGTGAATTTTCTCACCTCTGTACACTTCTGGCCTGTACCCCAGTTATTGTATGCATAATACATCTTTAAAAAAAAGGAATCAGAGGGGAAAAAAAGAAAATCACTCAAAGTAATATTCATTTCAGTGATAGTATGAGATCACAGTTGCCTTCCCTTGGGATATGACGTCATTCCCTGGTCAAATTCCTGTTAATGCATTTTCTATTTTTCCTTTGAACAAATCCAGTGTCTGTTGAGAAGGGATCTTTACCATGAGTGTTTCATCAAAATGTCACATTAATTTGTTATTTGTTCTTATCAAGGATGACATTTACACTCTATACTGTTTTAACCGTGGGTCACTTTTCACTCCCTCACATGCAGAAGTGTGCACTCAGAATCTACTAAATGCCCTGCAGTGCCCGGCCCCTCTGTCCACACTCCTATCTCCTCCCTGGTTCCCTCTGGTAATGAGTGAAATTTTGCACTTAGTCCAACATTTCCACGTGCTGTTTACCACTATACTTTTTCAGTTATTGAATGTTTATATTATCTTCCACAGATAGGTAGGACCAGCCAATACCATTCACTTTGTGACTTATCTCACTAGCATACACAGCTCAATGTCCACCTTTGGTCCCGAAGGGCATGGGCTCATATTTTTAATAGCTGTGTAGTATTCCACTGAGTGTAGACCCACATTGTTTGTTCACTCTTCTGTGCACCACACTTGGGTTGGGGCCATGGCCAGCAACAATGGTCAGTGCAGCTGTGAACACAGGTGTATGTGGTCTGCACTGTAGAGTCTGTGCATCTGGGATAACACCCGGCAGAGGTTGGTCCAATCTGTGGGAGCTCTGCTTTCATCATCTGAAGAGATCGTCTGATGCCCTTTATTTCCTTCCCTTCTCACAGGTGACAACTCATTACAGTTTGGATTTCTATTTTCCTTATTAGTACGGTTGAACAATTTGGAATGGATTAAAAATCTACATTAGATGAAGACTTAATCTACCAGAAGGAACACACAGGTGCTGCCCCCTGCATATCTACTCCACAGATGAACTTGGGGACACACGCCAAGGACCAGGGAACATCAGCACATAGGAACAAGTGCCCCCCCACACTAGAGAGCTTCTGTGCCTCAGAAGACTCTATCCTCAAAATAGGCCCCTGCACTGGGAGATGATTGTGCACATCACACGCCTGACAAGGGTGAGTGTCCAAAGTACACAAAACCTACCTATTGCAGTCACAAAATTAAGTACCTAGGTGCAGGGCCTCCCCTGGTGATGCAGGCAGTTGAGCGCCGTGCTGTGAAGCTGTCCACAGCCTCTGCAGCACCGGTTTTATCCTGGCCGACAGGATGGTCCTGTCTACCTGTTGCTCCCCTCAGCAGTGTACTTCAGTCAGTCTGCCTGTTCTGTTCCCTGCTTTGTCTCTAGTGACTCCTCTCACCCTCCCACTCATCTGGCCCGTACCCCCGTTCTTGTATAAATAAATACATAAATAAATAAAAGAACCTAGGAGCAAACCTAGCAAAAGAGGTGAAGGCTCTACACAAAGAAAATTGTAAGATATAGTTAAAGATCTGGAGAATTCAAAGAAATGGAAATATATTCTCTTTTCAATGATTACAAGAATCCGCATAGTCAAAAGCCCATCCCACCCTAAGCAATGTACAGATTCAAGGTAACCCCAGTGAAAACTTCAATAGCATCTTCAAAGATATGGAACAAAATTACTGAAATGCATGTGGAACCACAAAAGACCCCAAACAGACAAAACAATCCTGACAAAAATGAGGAAAATGGAGGAATCACACCACCAGACATCTATCTATACAGTAAAGCTGTAATAGTTAAAACAGCATGGTAGTGGGACAAAACCAGACCCACGGAGCTCTGGAATATAATGAGAGCCCAGGAATACACCCACATCAGATGGACAGTCACTCTACGACAGTGGAGCCAAGAGCATGACTGCAACAAGGAGAGTGTGGAAATGGGTTTGGGAAAACTGGGCAGCCACATGCAAAACAATGAAACTACATCACTATCTCCCAGCAGACACCCCCAAAAAAACCTCAGAATGGATTAAATGACTTTTTCCAAATATGTGAAGCCACCATAATCATGAGAGTGCAACTCAACTAACATGACCACATGTACAGAAGCCCCAATAATCACTCCTGTATGTTAAGGATAAATGAGTAATTATTCAAACATATAATAATTATTATAATTTAAATGGAGAGTCACAAGTGCAGAAAACAGAACAGAATTACATGAATAAACAGGTTTTAAGTGACAAGAATAAATCACTTTCTCAGAGGATTGTGTATTCATCCCTGGGCCAATCCCTTCTGCTGAGTTTCTCCTTGCCCCCCCTCCTCACTCTCCCTCCCTCGCCCCTTCCTTCCTTTATGTCTTCCCTTCCTTGCTGCCTCCACAGTTTCCTCACTTTGCCTCACACCAAGCTGTCCAGGTCTCCCCATGAGGGACACACAGTGGGGATGGTGACTTTCCAGCTCCCTCCTCAACACGTGTTCTTAGGACGGGGACTGCACCTGGGTCAGTGGAGTCTGATGGAGCCTGGAAAGGGAATGAATTACATTCCTCCCCACACAGGTGTAAACCACCAACAAACTGCCTCTGACACACTCAGTGCTCCAATTACCAGCTGATTGTGCCACAGGATGATGCCAATTAAGACATCAACTCACAAAGGGCACTTGTCCCTCTGGAAAAAAGTCACTTTACAGATGGATCTTGGTCAGTGTCCAACACGTGGACACCAGCTCCAGAGCTCAAATAGCCCAGCCCTGAGGTCCTGCTCTGTCCATGAGGCAGCACAGGACGGGGAACAACATCCTGTGAGTGCTCAGAGGCTCCCCACGAGCCCCGACCATGGAGTGAGAGGCCGGGACGCCCTCTGTCCTGCCATAGGGACAACCTCAGGAGAGACAGACCACAGCAGCGGGAACTTTCCCCCCAAACTCTAGGTACCTGCCACCGGCCGTTTACTGGGAATCTTTTCAGACTTGAAAGTTTAAAAACTTCAAGCCTCATTTTAGACATGAGAAAGCATAGCAGATAACTATTCATTTTGCAAATAATGAAAACTAATGGATTCTAAATGAGCACAAGTTGCTCAGTGTCCCATAACACATCATCCTGGGGTGAGTCTCAATGAGAGAAAATAATTTATTCTTAATTTAAGGAGCTCAAACGATACTGACTTTTTAGAACATTTATCATATGAGAGGATTTTGATTTATGGTGCATCACATGGCACAGAATGGTTATTGCTTTGGAACTGTGATGTGAGCGTGGAGCGCAGTGAGTGTGTCTAGAACATGAAAGAGCCATGACAGTCAGGGATGTGCAGCCACAGGGGGACTCACGGGGAGTCCATGGATGCTGCTGGTGGGGATGGGGCCGCGAAGAGCCCGGCCTGGCTCAGGGCCGCAGTGGGTCCCGCGCTCAGAGGAGCCGGTTCCCTCCAGACTCAAATGTCCTCTCCTGCCCGGGGGGGCAGGAGGGCTCAGTGGGTATTGGAGGGCAGGGAGTGCAGACCCAGAGCAGACACGGGGCCCCGTCACGGGGAGCCGCCCACTCGCTGGGGCGGGGCTGCTCTGAGGACAGGGGTGCCAGGTCTGTCCATTGCCAGCAGGCAGCGGCATCAGGGGAGCGACAGTCAGAGGGTTCGAGGCAGCGTCTGGGAGACAAATTTTTCTCTCAACACGTGGCACGGCCGTGACTGTGTCCATTACTGGACACACGCTTAGGGGTGATCTGACCTCATGACTCCCTGACACTGTGGCATGCAGGAGTCCCAATATCTGATCAGGGCCAGGGGAGAAGATGTGTCGTGAGACGTTTATGTTTTATGTCACTCAGAAGAATCCCAGGCCTCTGATGACAGCGTGTCCTAAACTGATCCCTTTTGTTCTTCAAACATCTGGGTCATTTCCATGAACCTTTCACAGTTATTTCTTATCAGCACATTCTCCTAAAAGTCCTTCCTCCCCAGGGCCTGCCTCTCCCTCACCCCATAGATGGGGGAGAGGGTGAGATTGGGGGAGGAGAGAGTGCAGGGCTGCCCCATGTCCAGGCGTCCCCATTCACGCACGGGCCTGGGGGGAGGAACAAACCCGCACCCGGGGGACCCGGGACCCTGGGACCAGTAGGGACAGCCACACGCACAGACCATCTGGCTCATCTCCAGAGCAGCCTCCTCCCTGCACAGATGTGCATGAGTCTGAGAGGGACAGAGGGGCCAGGAGGTACCCGGGGTGGACGAGCTCATCCTGCAGGAGGGATGTGTGGGTGTGACCCAGGATGAGACTCTGCGGGAGACACTAGAGATGGAGGAAGGTCTTTCAATGGGAAATCGCAGTGTGACAAGCTGGTGTCTCGGTGCCCACTGCCAGGGCTCACAGGGGATGAGTGTGGTGACCAGTGACCAGAGAAGCATCATCGCAAAAAGTGGATGTTAAGACAACTCCTTTCATGAGCGTCTGCGTATGTGCTGGGGACTGCGTGGCATTTGGGTTAACAACACTGCAGTGACCATCGGGGGTCGTGCAGCCACCCTTAAGAACAGGATGCTGGGGAAAGAGCAGACCCCGCCAGTGTAGTGGTAGCGTCATCCCACAGCACCTGTTGGAGACGCAGGGGGTGACACTGAAAATGTGTCTACTCACATGAGCCTGTGACCAGATATTTTTTCTACTCCACAAACTGGTGTAATGGAAACCAGACCCCAGGCCCGCCATGTTTCCAGTCTTATCGACAAGGTGTCCCGCTGCCCAGTCTCTGGGGCCCGGCCTTCCCGCCATACCTCCCGAAATAGCCCTTTCTCCAGGTCATCAGCTCCTGCTCTTGCTTAATTTCATAGGAGTCTGCGGGGTCTGGTGTCCTCCACTCTTTTATGTCACATAACTGACCATGTTGTTCTCTCTTCGTATTGAGGGCAGAGCTCCATGCACCCCATGGTGGCCCATCAGGCCCTTTAAGTCTAGCAGACCCACATGGCTACCGAGTGTCTACTGAGTCCTCGATATGCGTGCAGATGTTAGAGGACTCTACAGTGAGTGTCTTGAGGGCAGGGCATGGATTGAAGGCTTCTAGGTGGAGGGAGGAGGTTCAGTGAGATTCCTCCTCAGATGTGGCTTCAGCACTGGACAGGCCTGACCCTGGATCCTGAGGGGCTGAGGGTGTGGGAGCAACAGGAATAACAGCGATGCTGGGCAGGTTATGGAGAGATGTGGGAGGACAGTCTGGCGGTTTCTGAGGGGAAGGGGAAGTGTCCAATCTCAGTGTTTCTAACAAAAGCTGTTTGGACAATGTCACAAATCTCTTTCAGAAAAACTGGAAATATAGTAGTTTGTCAGGACACAGTACTCAGAGAATTAGTAGAGATGGAGACACAGGAACACCAGGGGTGTGGGTGGAGAGAAGCTAGTGTGATTGTCGTAAGAGAAGCCCAGTTATATTCAGTCTGCAGAGATGGGGCAGTGGTGATTTCTTCCTCTCCACATTTATTACACAGATTATGGCTCCAGGGATGATCAATCTCATCATCGTGACAGAATTCATTCTCCTGGTGTTCCCCACCCAGGACACCATGGGCTTCTTGCACCCGCTGCTCTTCTCCCTGGTCTACCTTTGCGCCCTGCTAGGGAACAGGCTCATCGTCCTCATCACCACCCTGGACCGGCACCTCCACACCCCCATGTACTTCTTCCTGAGGAGTCTGTCCTTCTCAGACTTCTGCCTCATCACAACCACAGTCCCCAAGTCCATTGCCAACACTCTGAGGCACAGCAGCTCCATTTCCTTCCTGGGCTGTGTCCTCAAGGTCTTTATGGTGGTTATGTCAACATTTGCAGAGATGCACCACTCACAGTGATGAGCCTTGACTGTTTTGCTGCCACCTGCCACCCCCTGTACTATGAGGTCATCATGAGCAGGGACAGGTGTGTGCAGCTGACAGTTGTGTCCTGGATGGGTGGGTGTATATTGGCTGTGATGAACAAAGTTGGAACCTTCTCCTTGTCCTACTGTGGGTCCAATGTGGTCCACCAGTTCTTCTATGACATCCCCCATCTATTGGCTGTTTTCTGCTCAGGAAATTTAATGAGAGAAGTTCTCTCCATTCTCATTAGTGTTGTGTTAGCTATGTGCTATTTTGTTTTCATTGTCATTTCCTATGTGCACATCTTCTCTGCTCTCAGGAAGATCCCATCCACAGAAGGGAAGGACAAAGTCTACTCCACCTGCCTTCCCTACCTGCTGGTTATGGTGCTGTTACTCTCTCCACTGCATGCTTTGCTCATCTGAAGCCGACATCAGAGATTCCGTCCATGTCTGACCTGGTCATTTCTATGTTCAAAACGGTGGTGCCCCCACCTTTAATCCCATCATATACAGTCTGAGGAACCAAGACATGAAGTCAGCTGTGGGGAGACTGATGAAGAGGAGACTCACCAAAATGTAGTAGAGAAGATGACTTCATGTCCCCTTTATGAGAGAGTTATTTTAAATTTTCACATTATACTGCCTTTTATGTTTTTACAATTATATAAGCAACCTATATCCTCACGTTACCTTGTGTCTCAGATGGCCAGGATAGTCTGCTGCTCATATGCTCTATTAGCATTGATTGTTCCTCTTTTTAACCCTTATGTGCTCTTTGATATTCTGTATATACTGGAGGGAACTGAGGTTCCAACCACTCTTTGCTGGTCTCCATTTCTTTAGCTCCCAGCCGCGAAAGGGGATTGTTGAGCTTCTTCTCAGTTGTCAGCAGTTCGCTCACTGGGGCAGCATCTCCAGTCCCTAAGGTGGCTTCCCCTCTAACGTCACTGACCCTCTTGGTCACGTGTGGGACCAGGGGCCACTGTTGGGGTCGAGGTCCCTGTACTTAGTGAGTGAGGCCTTCATAGCATCAACAAGTTAAAATCTGAATAGTCACCATCTACTGTCAATAAGGACCACAAGTGACATGGTAGAGACCCTCCTGGAAGCACTGGTGTGGGTGCCGCCGGCATTTACCATAAACACACTGAGAAATAAGAACATTAATTACCTATGCAGTATGATTACTAAAATATTACAACAATATTTTAAATATTGTAAATAATAAATTCAAAAAATAGATAATATATAAATTCAAATATTATCTAAATATTTTAATTTAAATATTATTAAATATTAGTATTTTATATTATAAAATTTTAAATAAACGTTTTAAATAAAATTTTAAATAAATTTTTAAATATTTTAGATAAAATTTTAAAACAATATATTAAATAATATTTTTTTAAAATTTTAAATATTAAAATATTAAATATTGAAATTTGGAGATCAGGCAGGGACTGTAGAAGAGGTGGCAGAATCCTGATCTTTGAACTTCTGGGCTGACAACTTGCTATATTATAAAGTGTTCAAGTGATTGGCCATTTTATGTTTTTTGTCGATAAATAACTTTGTTAACATTAATTGTTGATATTGTTATAATTTACCCATCGATATTTAAAATTTTTAAACATTAAAATGTTAAAATATTTTAAATAGCATTTAAAATATTACCAAAATGTAAAGCATAAGAATTTTTGGAACAAATAAGAGAAATTACCAAGTTATATTTATAAAAGCAACATTAAAAGAGTAACCTACATCAATTCTAATATTTCCAGAAATCGCTGAGGAATGGCACCACAGCATCACCCCCCACTTACACAAGTTTGTCCCCATCTATTTAATTACCTGGGTGCCTATGAATTTGGGAAAAAGTCCTGTGGGCACCTCATGGGATTCTTACCCAGTGTGTCTGTGTTTCTATGGACATATTCAAACAAGAAAGGCCATCAGATTAGTGTACAATAAAATAATACCATTATTTAGTGTAGACATAAAGATGCAAAGGATTTGAAGAAGATATAATTTGGGGAAATGAAATGCCCCGTGGGTGTGGCTGCTTTCTGGCCTCAGCTCCTCTCTGCTGACTGCATCCACCTTTGATTTCCTGTCTGTGATGCTTGATCTTTGAAAAGTTCACACCATATATTTCATGATAAAATGTAGTTCCATTTGGATACCAGACACTCGGTCACTCTCAAACAGTTTGCCCTGTGAGGAGTGAGTCAGGCTGACCTTGCCTCCAGCCCAGGAGAGTCCCCTGTGGCACAAGGGAAATCTGGAGACCAGCCAGGGACAGTAGAAAAGGTGGCAGAATCTTGATTTTGAACTTCTGGGATGACAATTTGCTATACTATAAAGTGTTCAAATGATTGGCACTTTTATGTTTTCTGTCGATAAATAACTTTGTTAATATTAATTGTTGATACTGTTATAATTTACCCGTCAATAGAATTTATGGGATAAAATAAGAATGTAATATATATATTGAATTAAGAAGCTCAATCAGACCATTATAAACATATGCTGAGATTATTTATTGCCAACATTTCTGCCATCTTTGTACAACATAATTAAAATATTTACCTTAATAAAATATGAAATGCCTCAAGGTTGTATGAATTAAAACTTAATTTCTAGACCATGGGCGCAGGGAAATGCCCTCCTGACTCGCCATTTTAGACCAGGTATCTTTGCGTCTGGAATCCACCTTGACTGTGTGGAACTGGGAAAGTGCTGCCCCCACAGCGAGAGGTGAGCTGAAAAGCCCCACAAGCCAGGCCCCTGTCTGGCAGCCAGTTGGAGCCCAGGTGGGGGTTCCAGTGATTTGGAGCCAAGTGGACAATCATCCAGCCACGGCCAGGGCAGTCTGTGGGACTGCAAGAGCCACCTCTGGAATTAAACAAATACAGAAGGAGATTTTCTTTTTTTTTTTAATATTTATTTATTTATTTTATGCAAGCATTGGGTACAGTCAGAAGTGCGGGAGGGTGAGAGATTTCACCAGAGCCAGAACGGGGAGCAGAGCAGACAGAAGGACTTAAGTACAATGCTGAAGGGAGCAGCGGGTGGCAGGAGAGGAATGTGCGCCATGCGGGACCCTCCTCCAGTGGCCGAGGAGCAACTGGGGATAGAACCGGCGCTGCAGAGGCTGCAGGCATCTTTGCAACCCAGCGCTCAACCGCTGCACCACCTGGGAGGCCCAGGAGGAGATTTTCTGTGACAGCAAGCACTAACATATACGTAGTACCACTGCCTTACTGGACTTCTGGTATAACAGTTTATGAATCGACTGGACCACCAGTTTCCAACATCCCATAAAGAGCACACCAAAAAAAGGCCGGCCAGTATCAGTGACACTGTGTCCCAACACATAGGTCAAATTAGAAAACAAGCAGCAGGGAGAAGAAAAACTACAAGCAACCAAGCAAGTTCTCAGGGAAAAGATACACCAAATAAAGAAAATCACCCACCAGATTGCAACAACAGTGACTTGGGAGAACTTCTGAGCCTTCCAGATACAGAATTTAAAATTGCCATGATTAAAAAACTGAAAGAAGCCATAAAACAATGATAAGGGTAAAATAATCAATGATCAGAAGAATGAAATTGAGTCCCTAAAGAGGGAAGTGAAAGAAATGCAGGAGATCAAAGGATTAATGGAGGTGCTAAAGAACTCCAGGAGAGCAGTAAAAGCAGAACAGATGACATGTAAGAACGAATAAGCACTCTCGAAGACCCAGAAATAAAATGATTCAAAACAGAAAGGGAAAGAGAAGTACAAAGCAAAAAGAAAGAAGAAAAAAAAAAAAAGAAAGAAGAAAGACTTCGGGAACTATCTGACTCCATGAGGAAAAGAAATATGAGTTATAGGAATCCCAGAGGAGGAGAGAGACATAGGAACAGAGAAAATATTCAAGGACATAATTGAAGAGAACTTCCCAAACATGAAGAAGAAGCTGAAATAGATATAGAAAAAGCAGAAATAACACCAAACTTCCACGATGAAAGGAAAATTTCAGCAAGACATAATAGTAAAGCTCCCAAGAATCTGAGACATGGAAAAAATAATGATGCTGACAAGAGGGAAGAAACAGATAACGTACAAAGGAAAACCAATCAGGCTGACATCAGACTTCTCTAAAGAAACAACACGGGCAAGAAGAGAGTTGAGGGATATAGTCAATAGGCTCCCAGACAACAAATGCCAACCAAGAATACTCTATCTTGCAAAGCTTTCCTTCCTCTATGAAGAAAGAATAAAGACCTTCTCAGACAAACAGAAACTCTGGAATTTCATTAGGACTAAACCCCCAATCTAAATAAAACTACAAGGAGTCCTAAAGCCAGAACCAACAGAGGGATGAATAAGAATGACACAAGACCAAAAAAATTAATTAAACAAATAAATAAAACCAGAGAAAAGACAAACAAAATGGAAATACAGACACTAACATATCAATATTAACTCTAAATGTAAATGGACTAAACTCTTCAATAAAAAGAGACAGAGTCACAGGCTGGATTAAGAAACAAGACCCAAACCTTTACTGTCTCCATGAAACACATTTAACTACAAAATATAAAAATAGACTGAAAGTAAAAGGATGGAAAACAATCAAACAAGCAAATGCACGAAAATAGAAGGTAAGGACAGCTATACTTATATCAGATAAAACAGATTTCAAACTCAAAAAGGTAAAAAAAAATGACCCAGATGGTCACTACATCATGATCAAGGGGACAATACTTCAAGAAGAAATAACACTCATTAACATATACTCACCAAATGAAGGGGCACCGAAATATATCAGACAACTATTATCATCTCTGAAAACCAACATCAGAGAAAACATGTATGTAGTAGGAGACTTCAACACACCACTATCAACAATGGATAGATCACGAGACAAAAAAATAAGTAAGGACACTAAAGCTCTAAGTAAGGATCTAGAGCTCATGTGCTTAACAGACACCCATAGAACACTAAACCCAAAAAAAATCTGAGTACATATTTTTCTCAGGTGCACACAGATCATTCTCCAGGATCCATCTCACACTGGGACACAAGACAAACATCAACAGATACTCCAATACTGAAATCATACCAACCATCTGATCTGACCATAAATGAATCAAATTAGAAATAAACCATAAAAAGAAGGCAAGGAACCCTTCTAATTCATGGACTGAAACCCATACTACTGTACTACCACTGGACTAATGAGGAGATCAAAGAAGAAATTAAAAAAAAAATACTTTGAGTTGAATGATGAGGAGACCAATTTCCGAAATGTGTGGGATACAGCAAAAGCAGTAATAAGAGGAAAATATATAGCAATACAGGCTCACATCAACAAAAAATAAATAACTCAAAGAAACAACCTAATCACACATCTCAAAGAACTAGAAAAAGAACAACAAAAAAAACCCAAAACCAGTAGAAGAAAGGAAATACTAAAAATCAAAGCAGAAATAAATGAAATAGAAACGAATAAAAAAAAAAAAAGATCAATGAAACCAAAAGTTGGTTCTTCAAAAAAATAAATAAAATAGACAAACCCCTAGCCAGGCTCACAAAGGAAAAATGGGAGAAAGCACAAATAAATAGGATCACAAATGCAAAAGGAGAAATCGCAACAGACACAGCAGAAATCAAAAGAATAATCAGACACTAATATGAACAGTTATATGCAAACAAACTCAACAATCTAGAAGAGATGGACAAATTCCTACAACTCTGCAGTCACCCAAAGCTTGCTAAGGAAGAAACAGAACACCTAAACAATCCAATTTCAAGCAGTGAAATTGAAATGGTAATTTAAACCCGCCCCAAAAACAAAAACCCTGGAGCAGATGGATTTACAAATGAATTCTACCAAACATTCAAAATGAATTAGTGCCTATCCTTCTAATTTTTTTCAAAAAATTGAGAAGGTATTTACTTTCTTATAGTTATTCTTTTCCTGATCCCTTATTTAAGTTTTCTAGATTCCTGCTATGAGTGAGACCATCCGGTATTTTTCTTTTTCTTTCTGGCTTATTTCACTGAGCATGATCCCTTCCAGTGCCATCCATGTTGCTGCAAATTGCATGTGTTTATCTTTTTTGAATGCTGAGTAATATTCCATGGTATATATGGACCACATCTTCTTGATCCAGTCATCTATTTTTGGGCATTTGGGCTGTTTCCAAAGCTAAGCTGTTGTAAATAGTGCTGCTATAAACATAGGGGTGCAGGTGCTCTTTGGAATTGATGTTTCTGTGTCCTTTGGGTAAATACCTAGGAGTGGAATTGCTGGATCATATGGAAGCTCTATGTTTAGTAGGTCAAGGAAAAATCAAAATCAACAAACAACTATGAACCTGAAACACAATATGGGATTTGGTGTGCGGGGAAAGTAGGAATTGGGGTTAAAATAAGGGGGTTGCAATTGTATGGGGAATATAAAAATTAAATTAAAATAAAAAAGTAAAAAAAAATAAAACGCATATCAAATGTGACAAAGAAAAAAAAAATGTTGGAGTCCTAATCCCCAGTACCTCAGAATATGACCTTATTTGGAAATAAGATCTTTACAGAGATTATCAAGCTAAAATAAGTTATTAGGTGGACTTAATCCAGATGTCTTTATTAAAAAAAAAATCTGAACACCGAGACAGATGCACACAGAGGGATGATACTGTGAAAATACAGGGAGAAGGCAGCCATGTGACTAGAGAGATGTACCTACAAGCCAACGGGAGCTTGAGGCTACCAAAAAGCAATGAGAAAGGCAAGAAGCAGTTCCTTTCCCAGAGCATGACAGAGAGCATGACTTGCTATCACCTTAATTTTGGACTTCTGGCCTCCAGAAGTATGAGACAATAAATTTCCGATTTTTTTTAATAGAGGCATGTTTTATTTATTTGTTTGTTTGTTTGTTTATACATGCACTGGGTACAGTCAGAAGCACTGGAGGGTGAGAGAATTAACCAGAGCCAGAGCAGGGAGCAGAGCAGGCAGAAGGACCGAAGTACACTGCTGAGGGGAGCAGTGGGCGGCAGGTGAGGTCTGCGTGCCATGTGGGACCCTCCTCTGGTGGCCGGGGAGCAGCTGGGTTTGAACCGGTGCCACAGAGGCCGCGGGCAGCTTCGCAACCCAGTGCTCAACCACTGCGACACACGGGAGGCCCAATTTCTGATGTTTTATGCCAAAAATTTTTTTTGAGAAGGTAGGGATAATACCAAACACATTCTATGAAGCCAACATTACATTAATACCAAAACTGAAAAAGGACAACACAAAAAAAGAAAACTACAGGTCAATCTGTCTAATGAACACTGATGCAAAAATCCTCAATAAAATCTTAGCTATCAGAATCCAACAGTGCATCCATAAGATAATTCACCACGACCAAGTAGCATTTATTCAGGGGACACAAGAATGGTTCAACATCTGAAAATCAATCAATGTAATCCAACACATCAACAAAAAGAAACATAAAAACCATATGATAATATCAATAGATGGTGAGAAAGCTTTTGACAAAGTACAATAGCCATTTATGATAAAGGCCCTTGAAATTCTCGGGATGCAAAGAACATACCTCACTATCATAAAGGCCATATATGAAAAGCCCATAGCCAGTGTCATCCTCAATGGCGAAAAGCTGAAAGCATTTCCTTTAAGATATGGAACAAGACAAGGATGTTCACTCTCACCACTGCTTTTCAACATAATACTGGAAGTCCTAGCTAGAGCAATAGGACAAGAAAGACATACTATGTATCCAGATAGGCAAGGAAGAATTCCAACTATCACTATTTGCAGATGATATGATACTATACATAGAGAACCCCAAAAACTCCACAGAAAAACTTATTAAACTAATCAATTAGTTTAGTAAAGTAGCAGAATACAAAATCAACACACAAAAATCAGTAACCTTCCTATACACAAACATTAAATCTGAAGAAGAAGAAATAAAAAAAAAACATTGCTTTTATTATTGAAACAAACAAACAAACAAAAAAAATCAAATACCTGGGAATAAACTTAACAAAAGAGGCAAAGGACCTATACAAAGAAAACTATAAAAAAAAACTGTTAAAAGAAATAGAAGAAGACACAAAGAAAGGGAAAGACATCCCCTGCTCATGGATTGGAAGAATTACCATTATAAAAATAGCCATTCTCCCAAAAGCAATTTATAGATTCAGAGCTATTCCAATAAAAATTTCAATGTCATTTTCAAAGAAAAAGAACAAATATTGATGAAATTCATATGGCACCACCAAAAAGACTGAATAGCCAAAGCTCTCCTGAAAAAAAGAGAAAAAGCTTTCCTTATAAAATAAAATAGGGCCTCCCCGGTGGCGCAGCGGTTGAGCGCTGGCTTGAGAAGCTGCCCGCAGCCTCTGTGGCGCCGGTTCGATCCCCGGCTGCTCCCCGGCCACCGGAGGAGGGTCCCACATGGCGTGCAGACCTCTCCTGCCGCCCGCTGCTCCCCTCAGCAGTGTACTTCGGTCCTTCTGCCTGCTCTGCTCCCCGCTCTGGCTCTGGTGAATTCTCTCACCCTCCCGCGCTTCTGACTGTACCCAGTGCATGTATAAACGAAAACAAACAAAGAAAGAAAGAAAGAAAACATGCCTCTATAAAAAAAAATAAAAATTAAAAAATAAAATAAAATAAAATAAAATAAAGAAGGGAATGGAGGCATCACTCTCCCAGATTTCAAACTGTACTACAAAGCCATAATAATCAAAACTGCATGGTATCGGAACCAGAACAGACACATGGACCAATGGAACCAAATATAAAACCCAGATGTATGGTCAACTAATCTTTGACAAAGGAGCAAAGAATATGCATTAGAGCAAAGAAAGTTTGTTCAATAAATGGTGCTGAGAAAACTGGGTTGCTACATGCAAAAGAATGAAACTTGACCACTACCTCACACCATACACAAAAATCAACTCAAAATGGATTAAAGAACTAGACATAAGACCTGAAACCATAAAATATATAGAAGGAAATATAGGCGATACACTACATGACATACACCTCAGCAACATCTTTAAGGACTCATCACCCAAATCAGTGATAGCAAAGGCAAAGATAAACAGCTGGGACTACATCAAATTAAAGAGCTTCTGCACAGTAAAAGAGACAGTAACCAAAACAAAGAGAAATCCCACTGACTGGGAGAACAATTTTACACCCAACACTAATGATAAAGGACTGATCACAAAAAACTACAAAGAGCTGAAGAGACTCAACAAAAACAAAGAAAATGATCCAGTCAAAAAATGGGCAGAAGAGCTAAAAAGGAACTTCTCTGAAGAGGAAATACAAGTGGCCAACAGGCACATGAAAAAATGTTCAACATCACTTGTAATCAGGGAAATGCAAATCAAAACTACCATGAGATACCATCTTACACCAGTGAGAATGGCACATATTTAAAAAACTAACAATAACAAATGTTGGCGAGGTTGTGGAGAAAAAGGAATTTTCCTGCACTGTTGGTGGGAGTGCAAACTTGTCCAACCACTATGGAGAGCTGTGTGGAGATTTCTGGACCTACTAAACATAGAGCTTCCATAGGATCCAGCAATTCCACTCCTAGGTATTTACCCAAAGGACACAGAAACATCAATTCCAAAGAGCACCTGCACCCTTATGTTTATAGCAGCACTATTTACAATAGCTAAGCTTTGGAAACATTCCAAACACCCAAAAATAGATGACTGGATCAAGAAGATGTGGTACATATACACCATGGAATATTACGCAGCAATCAAAAAAGATAAGCACATGCAATTTGCAGCAACATGGATGGAGCTGGAAGGGATCATGCTCAGCGAAATAAGCCAGAAAGAAAAAGAAAAATACTGGATGGTCTCACTCATAGGAGGAATTTAGAAAACCTAAATAAGGTATCAGGAAAAAGACTAATTATAATTAAGTAAAAATCAAAATCAACAAGCAACTATAAACCAGAAACAGACTGGGGGGGAGGGGAGGAGGGATTAGGGACAAAATAAGGGGGGTGGGAATTGTATGGGGACTATAACCAAGATGAAAATGCATATATGGTGCAAAAATAAGAAAATGATGTAAAAGATATATAAAATAAAAAAATGTAAAAACCTGTTAATTTCTGATTTTTTCCTATGTGGGGTTCCTTAATTTACATAGTTATTTCTTTTTATAATGGGTTGTTGGTAATTGTTGCTACAATTACAGGTATTAAAGAATAACATTTTAAAAATTCTTAATTTGACAGAAGACATACGGTCTGTTGATCCAGAAGACAGAGAAATATATACCACATTTTAAAATTCACTGGAAATTATCAAAAAATCAAAAGCTCACATGGAAAAGAATTATTGACAACAAAAACTTGAAGACTAAGCAGAACTTGCCCCATATTTACTCGCATACGTAGAAGCAGATTAGTGTGAAAATTAAAATTTCAGGGACAATGTGAGGATTTAAATGAGTTATTAGGGGCCTCCCCAGTGGCACAGCGGTTGAGCGCTGAGTTGCAAAGCTGCCCGCAGCCTCTGAAGCACGAGTTTGATCCCCGGCTGCTCCCTGGCCACCTGAGGAGGGTCCCACATGGCCCGCAGATGTCTCCTGCTGCCCGCTGCTCCCCTCAGCAGTGTACTTCGGTCCTTCTGCCTGCTCTGCTCCCCGCTCTGGCTCTGGTGAATTCTCTCACCCTCCCGCCCTTCTGACTGTACCCAGTGCTTGTATAAATATATAAATAAACCGTTAAAAATAAATAAATAAATTACTTATTAAACTCAGACCTGAAAAATTGATCAGGTCATTTCACAGAGGAGAGGGAGTTAGAAGTTCACACGAGCGAGCACCCCTGGTGCTGCAGGTGGAGTGGCGAGCACGCTGACTGGGGCAGGCAGCAGGGGAAGCGAAGTGAGGGAGCTTGGGCATCAGGCCCGGTCCTCTCCATCAGGAAGGAGTCCAGGAGGCCGCCCTGACCCTACAGCAGCGCAGGGTCTTGGTGTCCTCGCTCGTGCTGCACTGAGGGACGCAGCCCCCGCCCGAACCCCGGAACCCCGACAGGCCGGCCTTGCCGCCCACCCACTGGTGCGCTGCCACCCGGGCGTCAGTGCCCAGGGACGGGTCGGGGTGGCCAGGAGAAAGTGTGTCCTGGAGGCAAGGTTTACAAAAGGAATTTTTCCCGAGCTGTGTCCAGCTGCAAGACGCGGTTGCCATCTGGCACATCCCGCGCGCCCGCCCCCACCCATGTCCACTCCACAGGTGGGAGTGCCCCGAATGCTGTGGGAGCCCCCAGAGGACCCGGGACAGCTGCTCGAGTGGTGGATGGCACAGGTCGGCCTTCCAGGCGCGCCCGGATCCCTCCCCGTGTTTGTGGACAGGAATGGTTAAAAGTGGCAACATCTCCATCTTTGAAGTTTTGGGTTAACAACGTGCTGCTGTTCTTTTAAATCATTGGCATTGTAGTTTTTCCTGATGATAAATAACTTTCTTAATATTAATTCTTGATACTCTCATAGTTTACTGTCAACAGTAAACTTAAACAGAAGTTATGGGATATCAAGAGAAGATAGTTATGGGATATATTGAGAATTCAAAGCACGTATTGAATGAAGAAGCTGAATCAGACTATTATGAACATATCCTGAGACTATTCATAGCCTACATTTTGTCACTTTTGTGTAACATAATTAAAATTTTAAAATAATAAAACATTAACTGTCTGTAAATTGTATGGATTTAAACATTTCAGCACAATTAAAACTGTTGTGGACAACACAATATACACTAAGAAAACAAAGACCCCACTGAAAAAAAAAAAAAAAGATTAAAACAATAAGCCACTTCAGTGTAGTTGGAAGCTTACAAAATCAACACACAAAGAAAATCAATTGCCTTCTTATATGCAAAAATTGAACTAAAAGAGAAGTTAAGAAAACAATACCATGTACAATCACAAGACAAAGGACCACAGAGTAGACATAACAAAGGAGGTGAAGATACAAGAAAAGAGTAAGACATTGTCAAAATAAATAGAAAAGACAGAGAAATGGAAAGATATTCCCTGCCCTTGGCTGGGAAGAATCAACATTACCAAATGCCCATCTGACCCAAAGCAACTTTCAGATTCAACTTAATCCCAGTAAAAACTTCAATGGCATTCTTCAAATATATTTAAAAAAAATCTGAAATGAATATGCAACAGCCAAAGCATCCTGACAAAAATGAGGACTAATGGCGGCAGCACACTTCCAGATTTCAATCTAACCATAAAGCTATGAGTTAAAGCAGCATGGTTCTGGGGCAAAAACAGTCACAGACATCTGGAATATAATGAGGGCCCAGGAATACCCCCTCATCAGGATGGACAGTGACTTTACAACAGAGGAGCCAGAGCAGGCACTGGAGCAGGGAAAGTGGGGAGATAGTGCTGGGTGAAGCAGACAGACACATGCAGCAGAGTGAAGCAGGTCCTGCCCCACCCCCTACAGAAGAGTAAACTGAAGCAGATAAACGCCTGTTTCCATGTGTGATGTCACCATCGTCATGCAGCAAACCTAAAGATATGACACCATGAGCAGAAACCCTAATATTCTACTCCATTTTGTTAAGGTTAAAAGTAAAATCATTCAAATATAAAAACAGCTCTAATTTACGTGCAGAGTTACAGGTGCTGTGGTGGAAAAAAAAATACGCAGGATACACAATTTCAGAGACCAGTAAAGTTTCTCTTCCCGAACTAAACTGGTGACCCCCGTGGTCACTCACTTCTGCTCGACGTCCATTGTCTTTCTGCCCACTCCCCCCCCTGGGCTCCCTCCTGCCTCTCTCCATGTCCCTTCCCTCCCACTTCAGGTCTTTCCACATCCCCCTTACGCCCAATCCCAGGGCCTCTCTGTGAAGGGCACACGGGGGGGGGGTGACAGGCGACTGTCCAGCTGTCTGGTGCCCACCATGGCGGACACGACAGATGGGGAATGGAATGGAACCTGGACATGAGGATTTCTCTATTCACGTCCATAGAGGTGTGAGCCAGACACAAAATAACATCTACAAACCGAGTGTGATAATTACTCGCTGAGACAGGACGCTCCAATTAACACAATCAAGTAAACACACACTTTCCCTCTGGAGGATGGTTCCTGAGGGCTGGAATCTGGACCATGTCCAACACGCGGACACCAGCTCCCGAGCTGAAATAGCCCAGCCCTGAGGCCCTGCTCTGTCCATGAGGTGGCGCAGGATGGGGTGCAACATCCTGTGAGTGCTCAGAGGCTCCCCACAAGCCCCGGCCATGGAGTGAGAGGCCGGGACACCCTCTGTCCTGCTATGGGGACAACCTCAGGAGAGATATAGGGCATGACAACGGAAACCTCCCCCCAGACTGCAGGTATCTGCACAAGCGGTTTGTAGGGGAGAATCCACTCACACTTTAAAGTTCTCAAATTCAAGCTTAATTCTAGACTTGAGAATGCGCCCTAGGTAAACTATTCATTTTTTAAATCATGACAACTAATGCTGAAGGTGCCCACGTTGCTCAATCCCGAAAACAACCCTCCGACTTACTTGTAAGAACAGAATCAGTGCTGCTTCTAGAGTGTTATCAATGCATTTCTTAGTTCTTCCAGCCTCAGAAGCTCTCAGTCCGCCTGAACAAATGTTAAATATCTTGATGCCATTGCCTCTATAATCCACACCAATTTACTGTTCCACTGTCAGCCCTCAGAGGGACCGTCCCCAACTGCACTCAGTCCCTGAGGCAAAGTGTGCAGCAATTACCTCCCCATCCTCTATGACCCAGAAGAAATGATTACAGCTATCTCACAAGGACATGCAGCCTCCACCTCAGGGATACTGCTTGTCAAGTGGTTCACCTTCAAAAATTTGGGTGAAGACTAATTTTTTCCCACTGCTATTTTTATTTTTTTCCATTTCATTCCTTGACCATCCATGTTTTACATAATTATAAACAGAATACAATTTCATGCTTTTCAGTAGCATCATGAGTATGTTCCATGTTTACCTAATTAAAGCTTTTAACTATGTTGTATAACTGTTTTTAAGAGGCAGGCAGTCATTGAGGTGTTATCATGAAAAAGTGATTCCTCAAGACCTTTCTCCCCTGGTTTTCATTTCCTGTAGTGAAGCTCTGGTGTGGGGTCTACCTCCTCCACAGTAGTAATTAAAATGAGTGCCATTGCTATTTGTTGTGGTTGTTTATATTAGAGTTCTGCTATAGATTTTTCTCCTTGCAAATGTTCTGGAGCTATTTTGCAGCCCTGACCCATATTTATTTTTTTAAGATTTTTAATTAATTTATTTATGCATACAAGAGTGGGCTACAGGCCAGAGGTGCCGAGGGTGAGAGGATTCACCAGAGACAGAGTGGGGAGCAGAACAGGCAGACTGACTGAAGTATACTGCTGAGGGGAGCAGTGAGCGAATCAGGAAAGGTCTGCTGCGCCATGTGGGTTGCTCCCTGTGGCTGGGAGATCAAACTTGTGCTGCAGGGGCTGTGGACAGCTTCATTGGTTGTGTCTTAACCCCTTGCACCGCCAGGGAAGAACCCCGGTCCCATCTTTCACATCTTCTTATCCTCCATTCCTTCCAAATAATTGTATCACAATTCAGACTAGGTGAAGATACATGAGTATTTATAACAAAGTAATCAGTACTCAGAGCTGATTCAAGAATTAAGCCAAGGTGCTTCTCTTCACTTGACACTATTCATTTTACTTCCCACACATCAGGGGCCCCAGTGTTACTGAGGTCTTCGGTCTCCTCAAACGTGGTGGGATTGTGTGCAGGTTGGTTGCACCAGTCTCCACGTGCCATTCTTTATTTCTCTTCTCAGGGCATACCTTCATCTCCCTTCCACACTGAACTTCTTGTTTTGACATATGTGCCTTTGCACCTTCCTTTTTCTAGTCACCCGTTTGCTTTGGTGCAGTACATCCTTCAACAACTTCTTGACATGATTGTATATGTTTTCAGGCCATGAATGACTACAAATGCCTTCCTTCTATTCTCAAACCATGAGGGATAGTTGAGCTGGTTACAGAATCTTAGCCAGAAAATCTTCTCTCAAAAGAGTACCTCTGTCTTAGGAGGGAGTTTCTGGGGTTGGGGAAAAATCCAGGTCTGTGTCCTGGGTGAAAGAGTGTGTCTGAGTGAATAGTAATTTTCTATGTATATCAACTGTGGTTAGTTATTTGGAAAAAAAAACATTTGAAAACAATATCAAAACATTAAAAAAGCACTTTTATGTTATTTCCCACATGGAGAAGTATTGGGTGTGGTCATCTCAATCTTTAGTAGATAAAAATTGCTGTGTAAATGCAAATTAGTTTTTTCTTTAAACTGTAGGAGAATCTGGCTGTCAGATCAAACTCAAGCCCTGTGTCTGGAGAGACAAATAAGAAGCATTGGAGCAGCCATTCACTAGTGTCAACATGATCCTTTCCTGCTTCATCTTTGTTGCTGAAAATGGCATGAGTTTGTCTTTTTTGATTGCTGAGCAACATTCTATTGTGTAAATATACCTCAATTTTTTTATCTATTCATGTATTTTGGAGCATTTGGGTTGTTTCCATATCTGAGTATTGTAAATAGTGCTACAAAAAACACAGGAGTGCAAATTTCCTTTTGAATTAGTGTTTTTTTATGTCCTTTAGGTAGATTCCTAGGAGAGGAATCACTGGATCACATGGTAGATCCATTTTGTAATGTCTGAGGAGCCTCCATCCAGCTTTCCATAGAGACTGTACCATGCTACATTCCCACCAGGGGGTGTGTAAGAGGGTTTCTTTATATCCACATTCTCTCTGCATTTGTTTCCCTTTTTTTTTTAATGAGAGACATTATCACTGGTGTTAGGTTGTGTCTCATTGTGGTTTTGATTTGCATTTCCCTGATAACTAGTGATGTTGGAAATGTTTTCATATGCCTGTTGGCCATTTGCTGTTCTTCTTTGGAGAAGTTTCTTTTTAGGTCTTCTGCCCATTTTTTGACTGGATTATTTACTTTGTTTTTGTTGAGTCACATCAGCGCTTTGCAGATTTTTGTGATCAGTCATTTATCGTTAGTGTGTGTGCAAAAAGTTTCTGCCCGTAGGTGGGGTTTTTCTTTGTTTTGGTTATAGTCTCTTTTGCTTTGCAGAATCCCTTTAATTTGATATAGTCCTAGCTGTTTATCTTTGCCTTCACTATCACTGCTTTGGGTGATGTGTCTGTAAAGATGTCTTTGAGGTCCAGGCCATGTAGTGTTTCACCTATATTTCCTTCTATATATTTTATGGTTTCAGGTCTTATGTCTAGTTCTTTAATCCATGTTGAGTTGTTTTTTGTGCATGGTGTGAGGTAGTAGTCAAGCTTCATCCTTTGCATGTAGCGACCCAGTTTTCCCAGCACCATTTATTGAACAAACTTTCTTTGCTCCAGTGCATATTCTTTGCTCATTGGTCAAAGATTAGTTGACCATAAATCCGTGGGTTTATTTCTGGATTTTCTATTTGGTTCCATTGGTCCTTGTGTCTGTTCTTGTTCCAATACTATGCACTTTTGATTATTATGGCTTTGTGGTATAGTTTGAAGTCTGGGAGTTTGATGTGTCCATTCCCTTCTTATTATTTTTTTTTTTCAGAAGAGCTTTGGCTATTTGGGAATTTTGTCGGCTCCATATGAATTTCATCAATATTTGTTCTATTTCTTTGAAGAATGTCATTGAAATTTTTATTGGAATAGCATTGAATCTGTAAATTGCTTTTTGGTAGGATGGCCAAAAGTTAATTCTTCCAATCCATGAGCAGGGGATGTCTTTCCATTTATTTGTGTCTTCGTCTACTTCTTTTAACAGTGTTTTATATTTTTCTTACAGTTACTCTTTGGAATCAATCTTTGGATAGTTCCCTAGGAGTGGAATTGCTGGGTAGTTCCATTTTTAGTAGACTGAGGAATCTCCATACAGATTTCTATAGTGGTTGGACCAGTTTTCACTCCCACCCACAATATGGGAGAGTTCCTGTTTCACAAAGCAACAAATCTTGCCAAGATTTGTTATTGCTAGTTTTTTTTTTTTTTTTTTTTTTGATATGTGCCTCTCTTACTGGTGTAAGGTGGTATGTCATTTTGTTTTTGATTTTCATTTTGATGATCTTAAGGGGTGTTGAACATTTTTTCACATGCCTGTTGGCCGTGTGCATTTCCTCTTTGGAGAAATGTCTTTTAAGTTCTTCTGTCCATTTCTTTTTTATTTTTTTAAAGATTTATTTATTTATACAAGCACTGTGTACAGTCAGAAGTGCAGGAGGGTGAGAGAATTCACCAGAGCCAGAGCAGGGAACAGAACAGGCCGACTGATGAAATACACTGCTGAGGGAGCAGCGGGTGTGGCAGGAGAGATCTGCCCACCATGTAGGACCCTCACTCGTGGACGGGGATCGAACTGGTGCTTTAGATGCTGCAGGTAGCTTTGCAGCACAGTGCTCAACCACTGCGCCACCAGGGGAGGGCCTAAAATTTTATCTTTTTGACACTGATTTCTAACTTATTACTTGTGTTCAGAGAATGGGGTCTGCATGAGGCCAAATCTGCAATTTTTTAAAAAAAGATTTATTTATTTATACAAGCACTGGGTACAGTCAGAATTACAGGAGGGTGAGAGAATTCACCATAGCCAGAGCGGGGAGCAGAACAGGCAGACTAACGAAGTACACTGCTGAGGGGAGCAGCGGGCACAGTAGGAGAGGTTTGTGTGCCGTATGGGACCCTCGCTGGTGGTCGGGAATCAAACTGGCACTGCAGAGGCTGCAGGCAGCTTCACAGCCCAGTGCTTAACCGCTGCACCACCAGGGGAGGCCCTCTTCTGTCCATTTCTTGACTGGATTGTTTACTTTGTTTTTATTGATCTGTGTTCAACTCTCTTTCCAGAATGCGACTGTTGTATGGAAACTTTAGTATTCTAGTTCCACGTCTCATTTCCCTTTTCGCCCCCCTTTATCTGGCCCACGTTCTCTCAGAACGCAAGGGTTCTTTTGGAATCCCTGGCGTCCTATTATCAGGTATTTGGTGATTTTGTTCTGATCGCTGGTGGCCTCAGAGATCTTTCCTAGAATCCTTCCAGAACTGCTTTTTCTGTAGGTCTCTAGGGAATGAGGGGAGAGGCGGGGGGTGGTGGGTTGGGATAGAGTGGAATGCCTCAACAGCGTGGGGGTACCTTGTCTGCCCTGTGCCCCATTGTTGTGTGGATCCCATGCCTCACCTCCAATTTTGTACCCAGGTTCTCTGTTCAGAAGCCCACATATCTGGAGCGTGGGTGATAGCCCAGTTCAGTACCTGCATATATGATGCCTTTTGCATGCTAATCCTGTGCCTGGACACTTGGTTTTTGATTACCCAGTGAGGGTCATTCACCTCAGTGAGGGCTCCCTTGCGTCTTCCCTCTGTAGCAGGCACGGGGACCTGGTCAGCCTCCATCTGCATATGCTTTTTGAACACAAGCTATTTGTGCACAAGCTTACCAGCTGGCCTTTGTCTATTTGCAGGTGTCTTCATGGAGTCCCTATCTTCTAATGGCACCGAGTTTTTGATTCCCCAGTGCCATTTGCTCACCTCCGTGGTGGTTCCCGCACGTGTCCCCACATTACCTGTTCACGGGGTGTATTGAGTGCAGTAGGTCCTTTCCGCTCACTATCCTGCTTGATCTCCAATTTGTTCTTGTTTTTTTTCCTCCTTTCTGTTTGTCGAAGTGTGCCTGCTTTGTGGGTGGAGGGGGTAGCAGGGTTCTGATCTCATTGAGATTTTATTGGAATTGAATTGAATCTGTAAATTGGTTTTGGTAGGATGACCATTTTTATGATGTCAATTCTTCCAATTCATGAGGAGAGAGTATCTTTCCATTTCTTTGTGTCTTCTATTTCTTTTACCAGTGTTTTGTAGTTTTCCTTGTATAGATTTTTCACCACCTTTGTTAGCTTTATTTCTAGGTATTTAATTTTTGTGGGAACATTGTAAATTTGATGATTTTCTTAATTTCTTCCTCTTGAGATTGAATGTTTGCATACAGGAAGGCTACTAATTTTTGTATATTGATTTTGTAATTTGGTACTTTACTAAACACATATATTGTTTTAGTTTTTCTGTGGATTTTTAAAGGACTCTCTCTATATAATAACATATTATCTGCATATGATGATAGTTTCACTTCTTTTCCCATTTGGATTCCTTTCATGTCTCTGTCTTACCTGATTGCCTTTGATATCATCCCATATTTCTTGACTCTTAATTAAATTTCCCAAATCACCCTTTTTTTGCTCTGTTTGGGAAATTTTGTATGGACAAATATTAATGGTGGTTGATTATTTTCTCAGTTGTTGAGTTGACTTATTATCCCATCAAAGTCTTCTTTATTTCTATTATTTTTTTTCAAATAAAAAATTTTATCTCTCCTTCTCTTCATAGTGTACATTCCATTCCTCTCACTAGTGACAATGATTTATTTCATCTTTGTTCAACCGTGCATTATAATATTTTTCACTTGAAGCATTTTTTAAAAAGTGGAGCTCATGTTGATTTATATCTTCCATCTGTTTACTTGCAGTGATATCATGGTTTTATTGTGTAATATTTCAATTGGATTCATGAGCATAGTATTTGTGGTTGCTTTGATTTCTTCTGTGATAAATGCAAATATGTATACTCTCTGCCTCTGCTTCTATTGCTAATGACCACCTTTGTAATTTTCTGTTAAATGAGAGACATGATTTGTTGGTAATAGAGACTGAGCTAAGACTTTTATTGTGATATATTGTGTAATCTGCAAGACATTCAGCTGGGTTTTAAGATTCCATAGTTCTTGCTGCCCCCAAGTTCAAACACATGTAGTGCCCAAGCATGTGTCCCTGCTTCTTTTTGTTTCTATAGGAACTTGTCCTTAGATATCTTCCTTGTTTGGCATATAATACGCTGTTATATACTAGAGCTCTATAGCTGTATTGATGTGGTATGTATGTTGAGGTTAGCCTATGATCTTAGGTATAATGTTAGGCATGCAAAGGGCATGTGTCCCCAAGAGTGACCTTCAAAATTGCATTGTAGCCTTCCCTGTTTCTGAGGTGAATAAGCAAAGTGTGTTGAGCAGTTGTTGGGGAAATACCCGTCTGTCATCTGGGCTAAGGCTCAGGTAAAGACTATTCTCCCAATGTGTTTGCCTTTGCTTCAGTGAGAATGCTCTGGGTTATTTCACTCGGCCAGGAGGGAACCTTTCATCCCTCTTCATCTTGAGGACCTGGTGTGGATCCTGATCCTAATCCATATGAATGTGGTTCACACCACCAGCCAAGCACCTTCATCCCAAAGACTGCCATCACAGGAGTTTTCAATTTCAAATGTCACACCTTCAACTTGCAGCATTTCAAACCTAGCTTGTGTGAATGGCCAAAAATCATAAAAATATTCCTACAACATAACAAGTTAAGGAGTGATTAAAAGTGATTTTTAATTAGTTAGTGGTGTTTATAAGTAGTTTGTTTTTCACACAACCAGCAAGTAGTTATTGTTTTGAAATTGATATTTGCTGAAAGTTTTGAACACATATCACTTCAGCAAAGTGTATTTCCTGAGGGAGAGACTGCATATACTTGTGAGATAGTTGTAACTATTTCTTCAGGGCCATAAAGGACAGGGAGATAATTGCTACAGGCTTTGCCTGAGGGACCAAGCTGCAGTTGGGGACAGTAAATTTGAGGGATGTTTGTGCAACAGTAAATTGACCCTGGCCTCTTGAAGCAATGGTTTCAAGGTATTTAATCTGTGTGTTCAGGTGGACTGTGTGTCTCTCACTGGAAGAAGCAAGACATGTATGGGCAGCACTGCATAAGCAGTGTTCATTTTGTTCCTATGAGTAAGTAGGAGTGTGTTTCTCTGGAAGAGAAGTTTGTTATGTTTCCTTAAGTTGCCTATTATATGATGCTGTTCCCTAGCATATAATGGAACACCTAAGACAATCCCATCCATTGAAAATTAATGGCACATCTGTCAAATATCAATATTAGCAAGTTTTATTCCATCTAAGTAAGTAGTTTATTTATGTTGGAACCGGCATTTATGTACTAGTACCACATGAAAGGCAATTTCTGATTCTGAGTTGATAATCACGTTTCCTTTTATTTTCAAGTAGGTGCAATTTGTTACTGTCAGTCTTCAGGTCAGTGGTCAATTCTATGCAAGAAAGAGGGGGGAAGTGTAGAAATACCAGCTGCCTCTCCTCTCTGGCGTTCAAAGCCTTTCCTGAAAGACTTTGTAAACCAGAGGGAATGAATTTGTTGCAAATGTGTAATTAAGTTCTTTTTCAGATATATGAGCAGTCACTTAAGTAAAATTATATGACATTTCCTTGATTTATTCTCAATGGACACCATTGTTTGATTTCAGTTATTCATGTCCTTTATTCTAAAGCGATGGAATTCTCAGTTTAGAAGTTGACTACAAATTATTTTTTTTCTTTGTGTTTATATGTACTTTTGCATATATATGCATAGAATGTTTTCTGGGCTTCTCCAAGCACCACAATTGAAATACAAATAAAAATACTGGTCATGAAATTATCTTTGACCATTTTGCATTGTTGACATATATGCATGCTACTCAGGAAAGCTTTGAGGACCACCTCTTATGCAATTTTGGGAGCCATCAAAAAGTATTTAGGAAAAAGTGTAATGTTAAATTCCTTGTAAATATTTATTTTATTTCTATAATCCCATAAAAATATTATTTCAAATGGAACCATTGCTTATCTCTCTCTGGAATTGAGAATTAAGTGACAGCTCTGTTTTATTAGAGATAAGGAACATGCAAAGCCCCATTAATGTCTTCTCTGTGAACCACCAGCTCACATGGTCCTCCTTGTGAAACACACGGTGTTGTTACATTTGCCTTAAAATTTAGGGCTGAGGCACAGGGAATTTTGTATACAGTGCAGTACTGAAGACCCTAGACCTACCACTTTGTCTGGTACATTGGGTATGAAAACTATACTTGAGTTTTTGAAGCCTCCATGTGCTATTTTACATATAATAATATCGAATCCATGAACTTCAGCACAGGAACTGTTGCATGTTCATGTATGGATCCCCCCATATTCAATCTTTGCCCCACACCAGGCCCCACTGTGCTCCGTATCATGTCTCTGTAGTACTGATGTGAGGGCAAGGATGGCAGATCCTTGTCGCTGTGTGTCAGAGATGGTAGTGACAGGCACCCGACAGCAGGATTCAAGTGTTGTCAGCAGAACTGACTGTGCTCAATAGCTGCTCTTGCCCAAAATAATCTCAAAAAGTGTGCTTTCTACTGCCTTTGTCACTGCAGATGTTGCTTTAAGTTCATGTTGGAAGAAGAACAAGAAGGAAAGAAAAGAGGAGAAGGGAAATCCCTGGGGATCTTATAGTCCTGAGTTTGCTGCTGCTCCACCATAGGCAGGGCAGTGAGTCCACTTTGCTTCCAGCGCAGAAGTGCATTTCCACATGTGTCTGCTCCTGCCAGGAAGGACTCTGTGCCAACTGCTGCCCTTGGACCCTCTTCCTTTCCAGAGTCACTGTGTCCAGGTCTGCACACTTGAGTCCTCCGTACTCTCCTCCCCAGGCAGTATAACTGCAGGTTCCATCAAAAGTCCTGTTTAATTACATGTATATTTAATGAATCCCCAGAGAAAAAATATTTCCTTTTTACAAGTTGTGGAGTTAATTGGAAATTATTGTGAAAAGATTTAATTGATGAAAGCTTTATTGTGACCTTAAAATTTTATTTGTCTTGTGCACACATGCTTTATCCCCCTGATGACTAAGGAAACAAATCAAATATTGACTTGTGCATTTCAGTGTATATTTAGGGTAGAGGCAGCTTGATTGTAATTTCTTGAGAATTTCAAATTCTAGAAAACTTTTCATAACAAAGATGTCCTTAAACTATCTATTACTAAACTATGAAGAGTAGGGACATAAATGGACATGAGATATCAGAAAGCTAGGTATGATTTAATTTGCTAAATTTTTTATGGACTGTGAACATAATACTTCTGAAGAAATCTGCAAAGTTACAAGTTAGGAACACAAGTATGGCATGGCTGAGAAACCAGACGTCAGGCAGTGATTTCATCCTCCTGGATCTGTTCCATAGCAACCAAGTGCCCTGGGTCCTCTTCACACTCACCCTGCTTGATTTCCTGGTGGCCCTGTTTGGCAACACCATAATAATCATCCTCATCTGGGCTGACCCTCTTCTCCACACCCCCATGTACTTTCTGCTCAGCCAACTGTCCCTCTTGGATGTCCTCTGTATCTCCGCATTAGTAACCAAAATGGCGGTGGACTTTCTGTCTGGGGATCACCGCATCTCCTTTGTTGGGTGTGGCTTCCAGATGTTCCTCTTCTATTTCCTTGCTGGCTCAGAGTGCCTGCTGCTGGCAGTCATGGCTTATGACCGCTACGTGGCCATTTGCCAGCATCTGCACTATCCCATCCTCATGCGCCCCAAGGTCTGTGTGCTCCTCTTGCTTGTGACCTGGCTGGGTGCTCTGATCAACGCCTTGATGCAAGTGGCCTATAGTCTGTCACTTCCTTACTGTGCCTCCAGGGAAATCCATCATTTCTTCTGTGAGATGCCAGCGCTCCTGAAGGTGGCCAGTGCTGACACTTCCCAATATGAAAAGGGTGCTTATGTCACTGCTGTGATTTTTCACATCCCTCCCATATCTGCGATTGTGGGCTCCTATGGAAGGATACTGTCCACTGTTCTGGGCATGGGATCAGGCCAGGGACTCAGGAAAACTTTGTCTACTTGCTCTTCTCACATGACTGTGGTGTTGCTCTTCTATGGGGCTGCCACTGCCAAGTATATTGTGCCAAAGTCCTATCGCTCCCCCGAGCAGAAAGAAGTGGTCTCTGTGTTCTACACCATCATAACACCCATGCTCAACCCCCTCACCTACAGCCTGCGGAACAAAGACGTGACTAGAGCTTTTAGGAAGGTTTTCAGAGTATGAGGCATTGGAGTTTGCTTGTGTCTACAGTAAACCCATAATAGCATTACCATTTGCTGTAAATGTGAATAGAATATGTATTTATACCTTACTTACATTTAGTATGGAAAACAATTATGTTGAGAAATTGAATTCAAAAACATATATTTTTTTAAACATTTTTTAAGGATTTATTTATTTATTTATACAAGCACTGGGTACAGTCAGAAGCACGGGAGGGTGAGAGAATTCACCAGAGCCAGAGCGGGGAGCAGAGCAGGCAGAAGGACCAAAGTACACTGCTGAGGGGAGCATCGGGTGGCAGGAGATGTCTGCGCGCCATGTGGGACCCTCCTCTGGTGGCCGGGGAGCAGCCAGGAATCAAACCAGCACTGCAGAGGCTGCGGGCAGCTTCGCAACTCAGCGCTCAACCGTTGTGTCACCAGGGAGGCCCAAAAAACATATAATTTTGTACTGAATAAAATGTAGTATTTAAAAAAACATATCATGTAACCTTCTGTAGTCAATGATAACATATATTGGAATCTTGATTACTCATTGGCAGTTGCAATATATTTCTTCTTTGTAATTGTCTTATTTATTGTATTTTCAAAATGCGCATGTTCAGAAACATGAACCGTGATGCCTGTACGCAGTTGCCTGTACTGAGCGTGTAGATGTATCGTCACAGTGATGGATTTTCTAAAGTATTTATTCTTTCTAGATTTATAGACATTTCCCCAATTGATGCTTTCTCTGAAACCTGGCTTGGAAATTTAGAGTGAAACTGTTGCTCTATTATATGTGTTGATGTACATTGTTTAATGTCTGGAATGTTTATTTTCTAGAACTAAACTCTTTGAGCAATAAACTGACACAAAATACCACATGACTTTAGGATGTGACATGTAGACACTCAACTACATGTTGAAACGACCACAGTGCAGTCACCATCCCACCCATGCAGACTTAACTGTTAGGATGTAGCCTCTTGACCTCACCTATTTCACACTCTTCAACCTCCACTTCCATCTGGTCACCTCCCTTTTTCTCTCTGTCTACTATTGTTTTCTTTGTCAGTTTCCTTTAAATGAACTCATGGGTATTTGTCTTTTCCTGTTTACCCAATTCGTTGGCATTTTTCTTTCCAGGCTCACCCCTGCTGTCACATATGATGACACTCAGCTTTTTTAATAAAATGTTTGAAGGTTTTCCACTATATTGCTACCATCCTGCCTACCCTCACACACAAGCGCACACACACACACACACTCACCCCACCCGCTGTCCATTCATGCATCACTGGAATCTTAGTTTAGTCCCCGTGTGGTGATGGTGTCACTGATTCTGGAACCAGCCACCTCAATGGTGGGAGAGGCAGCAGCGGGGCTGGTCTCTCCTCCTGCTGCTCCAGCACAAGCCAGTCCTGGCCGTGGCTCCTCAGGGCCCAGCAACCGCCCTTTTGTGGGAATTTCCTGGCTTGTGGGGTGGGCCAGTCAGGTGTGAGCTGTGAGCTGACTGGTGCTAAATGGTCCAGTAGCCACAGGATCGAAAAATGGTCCAATCAGACTTGTGGGTGGTGCCCCCTGAGAGGACAGAAGCAGGGTTGGCGGGGGCTGTAGTGTGATGGTTCTAGACTGAGGAAAGGAGGACCAGAAGCTGCAGAAGAGAGAAGGAAGAATCCAACAGGGACCCCGGAGGAGGGAAGAGAAGCCGAAGAACTTTGCAGAGAAAAGGCCTCGGGCCTGTGTATCCATGGCCTGAAGGGAGCACCAAAGGCCCGGCTGGGGCTGGTGTGTCAATGAGCTGTTTGTCTTTAGCGTCGTCCAAGCTCTCACAGAGAACTGTAGACACTGGGTGTCTCTGACACCGCCTCTGGGACAGTAGTGACCTTCACTACTGGCCAGCGCCGTCCATCCATCCTGTTGGCCAGTGGTGACCAGCCCTGTTGACCAGTGTGGTCCAGCTCTGATTCCATGTACCTGAAACTCTGCCTGTACTTCTGGAAGGTGCCATCTTCAGGAGGAGGCTCCACTATAGACACAACAAGCTCTTTGTCCCCCTGTTTGTAAGAGAAACCCTGTGGTGATGGTTCCCAGAGCCTGAGGTCTCTTGGAATCGTGCGCACAGGTGAGAACCCATGGTGGCCCGTGTTCTCATGGGACACTGCCCTTTATCGGCTCTAGCCCACAGGCCTCTGTTGCTGGGTGTGTGTTGCTCTTGCCTTTGGTTTTGGCGTTTTTGGGCTCTTTGGTGGCTCCCTTGTCGGGATGCCGGGCAGGTGGGTGGAGGTTCTGGCCCTTCTGGGCTGTCCTATGCACCTGCCCTGTGTGCCCCTGTGTGTGTGGGGATGGGTGTCCTCATGGCTTTATGAATGGGTGCTTTCTCTCTGCCAGATCAATGCCCGAAGGTGGAACTGCTGATATGTAGTGGGTTTCCTCAGTGTTGAGGGGCCTCTGTAGGCTTGTAGTCTCTGCATTCCCATTCTCAGTGCTGGGCCGGGCCCTTCTCTTCTCATCTTGCCAACACATGTTTCTCATCTGTTTGAATCTGTACCCCCTTATCCGCTGTTGTACACCCCAGGAGCACCAGTGGGTGCCTGACACGCAGATGGCACCAAAGCTACACAGACTGTATTTTCTTGTACACATGCATGGCTGTGTTAATATTACTTTATAAATTAGTACATCAGGGCCTCCCTGGTGTTACAAGGGTTAAGCACCGCACTATAAAGCAATCCACAGCCTCTGCATCATGAATTCGATACCCAGCTGGCCAGGGAGAAACCCACATGGTGAGGCAGACCTCTCCTGTTGCACCCACTGCTCCCCTCAGCAGTGTATTTCACTGTCTGCCTATTCTGTTTCCCACTCTGTCTCTGGTGTATCCTCTGACCCCCCTGCATCTCTTGCCTGTACCCCAGCTCTTGTATGCATACATAAATAAATCTTTAAAAAATAAATTAGTACTTTATAAATTAGTAAGAGTTAAATCCTAATGAAATTGAGCAATCACAACTATATAGTATAGCCTCAGCTCATGACAAAGTGTCTTCCTCCAGTTAATACTTCCATTGTGTGATTAGCCTTCTCCTGACAACTGAATAATCCAGCATTGCTGTCTGTGCCTGTGGTCTGCCTGTGTGTCTTCCTCTGAGAGGCTGCTTATCTCCTTTCTTGTCTTGATTGACTTCTCTTCTTTTTGTGTGGTTGCATGAGCTCTTCATAGAGTTGGATGTTAGCCCCCTGTCAGATGTGTGATGTGGAAATCCTTTTCCCACTTGGTAGGGAGCCTTTCATTTTATCGATAGTTTATTTTTTTCTTCTGTCCGGAAGCATTTTAGTAGATGTGATCCCTTTTTAATTATGGTTTTCGTTGCCCTGCCATTTGGATTTGAGCCCAAAACACATCACTAAGGCCTATGACAAGGAGCATATCATCGAGGCAGATTTTGGTTTTTCGTCTTTCAGCAATCTTTAATCCATTTTGAATTCATGTCTGTGTGTTAGGTAGCTGTCTGGGTCGTGTCATGATTTTGGGTGTGGCTGTGCCTTTTCCCAGAACCATTTTTGAAGAGACTCCTCTGCTCCCTTGTTTGCTTTTAACTCTCTGGTCATCAGTTAGTTTTCCTTCTCCTGTGTTTTTATTTTTTTTTTTTTTCTGGTCTCTCAACTCTCTTTTGTTTGTCTGTTTAGCAGCTGCACTATATGTAAAATCTGAAAACAGGAAAAAAGTCAAATATACGTGGACAAAACATGTTACAGTCTTAAAATAGGATGTTATTCAACAGCAAAGGAGAATGGGTCCCAGCTACAGCCAGCTATATTCATGTGAAAAATGTCGAATAGCTCAAATTATTTCTGAGAATGATGGCCTATAGTAAGATGGTTTTTATAAAGTTCAAACAGTAAATGCAAGTAGTTGATAATTTTGTATGATTATATTGGGAGATCTTATAAACATTCCCAGAGAATAACTATCTCAAAATTTAAAATTAATGGAGAGATATGGGGCTAGATATGTAGTTTTTCTAAAGAGACAAAGTTTGGGCCTATCCGGTGGTGCAGCAGTTGAGCGCTGGGCTGCGAAGCTGCGCGCAGCCTCAGCAGCACAGGTTCGGTCCCCGGCTGCCAGGCGAGGATTCTGCATGGTGCACAGACATCTCCTGCCGCCTGCTGCTCCCCTCAGCAGTATACTTTGTCAGTCTGCCTGTTCTGCTCCCCGCTCTGGCTCTGGTGAATTCTCTCACCTTCCCATGCTTCTGACTGTACCCAGTTCTTGTATAAATAAATAAATAAATCTTAAAAAAATTAAAGAGACAAGGTTTTTTTTTAAGATTTATTTATTTATGAACACAAGAGGTGGGGTGTAGGCTAAAGGTGTGGGGGATGAGAGGCTCCACCAGAAACAGAGTGGGGAGCAGAACAGGCCGTTTGACTGATATACACTGCTGAGGGGAGCAGCAGGTAGGCGAACCAGGAGAGGTCTGCTCTGCCGTGTGGGTAGCTTCCTGGCCAGGGAAGGAAGTCATGCTGCAGGGGCTGCAGACAGCTTCATAGTGCTGAGACTTAACCCCTGCACCACCAGGGAGGCCCAGAGACATGATTTGTATTGCATTGGTTCTTGGTGTGGCTGGTTTTCTTGGTAGTTCACATTACATTATAAACCAGTCAGCTAAGTCAAGTAAGACTTTTGTGGACAAATAAATGTACTTGCGTTCAACCACAAATGAAATTTTAGATGCAATTATAAATTGTTATTAAATCTGTTGACATTCATTGCAAAGATATCAAAGAACCTTTGAAAGGTTTCATAGGAAATATATTCTTCCTCCCTCTCTAATGGTCTAGTCACAGTGGTACACCAGAGTTGGTTATTAGCTGGCAGATTATATTCAATTTTGAGTTTCACATCTGATATTTTAACAAGATGTTTAGTAAGTGCTGAGACTTAACCCCTGCACCACCAGGGAGGCCCCTAATGCCGAGTCTCACTGTGATTATGTTGTAGTTTATGTCTGGGTCCAGTCCATCTGCTCCTTGCTGGCAGCCCACATGCTTACCCCTTCATCTTCTTTGACTTTTCCCGGCACCACCCTCAGCAGGATGTTCTCATCACTTCTTCCCAGAACACTCATCACCACATTTCCATTGACTTAATTTTTCATTCCCTTTAGCCTTTTACCAAATCCCACCTCTTAGCCTTTTCCAGACAATTTTATATAAAACTGCAAATTCCCTATCACAAATCCCTGCCTTATTATTACTGCAGTTATTACTTTTTTATATACTGTTAATTTTGCTACTTACTGAATATCTCCCCTTATGGAAGTGTAAAGCTCCAGAGATCAGAGATTTTAGTCAGTTTTTATGTTTGACTTCTCTAATATCAGAAGTGCCAGTAAAAAAGGCCACACACATAGTTAACGTGTTAAAAAGCTTGGTGAGTAAAGAAATTAATTGGTGGATTGGTGCTTTTCTCTATATTACTTTTCGGTCATGTGTGGATTCTCCTAGTGTTATGCATGTGCGTGAACTGTATTACTTCTCCATGTTGTGTCAGATTCTAAAAAGCACTTCAAAACATTTATGATATGGGAATGTTGAGTGGACCAGGTTTGATTCTTTTGTTTCAGAGATTGAACAAGTTTGACAATCATACTGTTCCTCTCTTTTCTATATGGAAAATCTATCTAGTTCTAACGATGATACCTTAGTTACTTCTGAAGTCAGAAGGAATCAAAGGCTTGCCAATTTATTTAATAAGCATTTATTAACATTTCTATCAGAATTCTAGGCACAGCTTTCATGTTGTTCAGCCTCAGTGAGGGAGGGTTCCAAAGGTCATATTTTATGTGCAAACACACATTGTCATAACTGTCTCCTCATGGCCCCCATCACCTCTTTATTCCTTAGACTGTAAATAAACGGGTTGAGAAGAGGGGTGACGATGGTGTGAAACACAGCCACCACTTTGTCCTGCTCTGGGGACCGCAGGGAGTGTGGCCTCGTGTAGGTGGAGAGAGAGGTTGTGTAGAATAGGCTTGCAACAAACAGGTGTGAGGAGCAAGTGGAGACAGCTTTTTTCTGCCCTTGACCGCTCATTCGGAACACCACAATAAGCACACGGGTGTGGGAAGCCAGAATGGCCAAGAATGGTATCAGCAGGATAACAAGCCCACTGCGGAGGACTGTGTACTCATACCGGGCCGTGTCTTGACACACCAGTGGTAACAGAGATGGGAATTTACAGAAAAAGTGGTTAATGAGTCGAAAGCTACAGAATGGAAGTTGAAACACATAGAGTGTGTGTATGAAACCACTGATAGAACTGCTAGTCCACGCGCATGAGACCATGAGCCAGCAGATCCTCCTGGTCATGAGAACAGGGTAATGCAGTGGGTGGCAGATGGCTACATACCGGTCGTAAGACATGAGACCAAGAAGTAGGGCCTCGGTTCCGCCAATAGCGAAGAACACAAATGTTTGAATCTCACAGCCTAAAAAAGTAATGTTCATACTCTTGGTCAGGAAATTGACTGCCATCTTGGGCACCATGGTGGAGATGTACAGCACGTCAATGCAGGAGAGCTGGCTGAGCAGGAAGTACATAAGGGTGTGGAGCCCGCTGTCCAGCTGGATGAGGAGGATCAATACAATATTGGATGTCAGAGCCGCTGTAAAGAGGACAGCAATGGCAGCAAAGAGGAAAGTGTCCATCCGGCCATGCTGGAAAAGATCGAGGAGTAGAAAATCCGTACCAACACTTAGATTTTCTGCCTTCATGACTTAACATGGAATATCAAGGTCGATAATATCTGCAGGTCCATGAAACAGCTCTGATTGCCTCCTAAGGAAAACCAAATGATGATTATAAATGATGTAATAATCTTAGGTGAAAATATTTCCCTCCATTTAACACACTCAATCCTATCAATCCTATCTCTTGAACAATAGACACTTGAGAAATGATGACATTAAAATAAATATTATTACTGACCATGGGATTAAGTTATAATTTGAAAAGGAAAAACAGACATTGAGATGATTTTATACAAATATTTTCTTCCCTTCAAAATATCTTCCAAGTGCTCTATTGGGGCTGTGTTCTCCCAAGAAAAATGTTCTCCTGCATACTTCACTCATGTGAACAGTACAGATTTGCTTGACAGATTTGGTGGATTATCATATAAATTTGATATGTTTCTTCATGTGTTTGTCTATTTTGATTTTATGTTGCCTACAAATTGGCAAAAGTTATATTAATTACAGATAAGGAATATTCCAGATCTTATGGCTTCATTAGCATTGTTCTTTTCTGTGCATGTACAAGGGATACAGTGAATTGAAATAAAGAATCATGGCAATGGGGTCTCCCCCGTGGCGCAGCGATTGAGCGCTGGGTTGCGAAGCTGCCCACAGCCTCTGCAGCGCCAGTTCAATCCCCGGCTGCTCCCCGGCCACCGGAGGAGGGTCCCACATGGTGTGCAGACCTCTCCTGCCACCCGCTGCTCCCCTCAGCAGTGTACTTCGGTCCTTCTGCCTGCTCTGCTCCCCGCTCTGGCTCTGGTGAATTCTCTCACCCTCCCGTGCTTCTGACTGTACCCAGTGCATGTATAAATAAATAAATAAGTCTTTATAAAAAGAAAAAATGATGTTAAAAAAAAAAGAATCATGGTGATGTTAGGGAAAGCTGGAGCGCGAATCATTAAAATATAAATGGAAGCTTGCTAATTAAACTGACCCGGGAGTCTATTTAGTGGTTGTCCTGCTAGGAAATTAGTTTTTTCCCCTTTTTAGACACAGATTTGGCCTCTGCATATTTCCAGAGCAAATAACATCTTACTAAAAATGTTTCATGAAATGACGTGAAAGTGTATTCAGTCCTCTCAGATTTGATGTGTGTCTCCTGTGGACACAGCACAGTGTTGGTTCTGAAATTCCAAGGGGGAAGCACACGGGTCTTGTCCTGAGACTGGCAGGACTCGCTCCGTGTACCAGCATGTGGGCAGTCACTGGGGATGGTGGCCGCGGCCCATGCGCGGGAAGTGAGGCGAGGCTGAGGGGCGGGTGCGAGGGGAGCCCTGCCCGCAGTGGCCTAGAGGGACCTGGCAGGGGCGCGGGGGGGGGGGGGCTGGACGAGTCAGGACTCTCCTCAAGGCACGGAAGGGAAGGAGACGCATCGGGAAAGAGACTAATCGGCCCAGATAAATAAACTATTCCAGACTGATTCAAAAACGTCACATCTAGAATTATATTTTAAAAAGAAAAAAAAAATAGCCTCGCAGGTCAAAGCATGATCCAGCATGGGAGGGGGTGACCGTGTACATATTCATGTGCTCCTACATCTGCGTGCGTGTGTGTGCGTGTGTGTGTGTGTGTATGGAGAGAGAGAGGGAGGGAGAGAGCGCGTGGGGTGGCCTTACCTGCCCTGAGAACTGGGCGCACACAGTGAGCAGGACGGTTGAGGAGCGGGGACGCACCCCCCATCCCCCCCACTTCCTACCATGGAGCGAGTAGCCCTGGGGTCCCAGTTGTTGTGCCCGCCCATCCCTCAGAGCATGTGCGTCCGCGGGCACGGCGCGCTTCTGGTGGAGATGGGCTCTCCAGGGGTCGGCCAGCTGAGGCAGGGCTGCGCGGTGTTCTCAGGAGAGCGCAGCACGGGGCGGGCGCCTAGGTGCAGGGGGCGGTCCTGCAGCACAGCCCTGTCGTGACGCGGGGAGGCTGATGAGGCATCTCTGAGGCTCGCCTGGCAGGGGACCCGCGCCTTGGTGAACCGGCTCCATCCCGCGGGGCCGCTTGGGCCTCGGGCTCCAGGGTGGGCGACCCAAGGCGCCAGGAGCCTGCCTGCCCGCTGCCGCCCCCCGCCGTGCCCGCTGCAAGCCCTTCCTCCCCGCGGGGCAGGGACTCTCCGCCGTGCCCCAGTAACAACCCCACCCTGTGAGCTGGCCTCGCCCATCAGGTTCCCCCCACCAGGTGAGCTGGGGCGCATCTGTCAGGTCCCCCCACCTGGTGAGCTGGGCGCCCCTGTCAGGTCACCTCACTGCGTGAGCTGGGACAGCTCCTGTCTGGTCCCCCACCTGGTGAGCTGGGTGCACCTGTCAGGTCCCCCACCCAGGGAGCTGGGGAAGCTCCTTTCAGGTCCTCTGACCCGGTGAGCTGGGCGCGTGGACATGCAGACTCCTGGGGCGCGGGCGGACGCTGGAGCGGCCTCTTCTCCCGTGGAGCAGAAGTCCGGCGCGTTAGGGGTGCAGTCCGGTGCGTCGGGGTGCAGGGTGTAGCCCCCGAAACAGCGCCTGCGGGGTGGGCGGCAAGGCCGTCGGGGCTGCAGCCGGCGGGGGTGGAGGCCGCGGGGTGGTTCGTCTGCGGGGCTCTGAGGCCCTAGCACGTCTCCAGCCCCTGCCCGCGCAGACGGACTAGGGATGCCGGTCCCAGGGCCGGGAGATGCCCGACGGCGCGGTGGAGCACGCGCTGGACGTTGGCAGCCAAGGCAGCGGCGTCCTCGGCCCCCTGGAGAGTGCGACTTGGAGCCGGAGTCCCAGGCGCTCCTGTGGAGATGCGAGGACGCAGCCGGGGCGGGACCCGCGCCAGCCATATGGCCGCAGCTGTCTCTTCTCCGAGACTACCCGGGTCCCCTCGCTTCCCCAGAAAAATCTGTGGAAGTGGAATTGAGCGCTCGTGGTCGTGCCCACTGTGTGCAGAGCTCCGGCTTCTCCAGGTGGCATGGCCGCTGCCTCGCGGAGCCCTGTCATGCACAGAGCGCACCTGTGGGGAAGCTGGTCTCAGTCCCAGCTGGGCGCCCGCTGCACTGTGCAGGTGACCTGATTGGAGCTGCTGTCCATGCGAGGAGAGAAGACAGTCTGGGCCCGCGGAGAGCCCTCTTGGGGCCGTCTGGCTGACAGGCCGCCAAATGATTATCTCCTCTTTCTCCTTGGATGCCGCTCCTCCGTGCAGCCGCCGGCCTGCGGGACCCTCGAGCGTGTCACAGGCAGAGTGTGTAGCTGTCCCAGGGGCTGCAGGCCGCAGGTGTCTTCTGTGTGACGCCTGTGTTTTGGGTGAAACATTCTTCAGCACGTCCAGGAGGCGTGGCGTGGCGTGGGACACGCGGGTCTCTGAAGGGCCCTGGGTGCAGCGCAGATATGATTTGCAGTAAGAGTGTGTTGTGCATGAGCTCCCAGAGAGGAATTTCAGAAATTACAATATTCTCAGTCTCGTTCTATTGCAGGGAGGTGCGTTTGTCTAGGGAAATTAAAGTCTATTTAAATTTTAGCCTGTCAAACTCTTCGTTTTAGGAGCTGGTGTTTGGCAACTCCTATGCTTAGATTTTTTTTTTAAAGATTTATATATTTATGCATACCAGAACTGGGGTACAGGCCAGAGGTGCAGGAGGGTGAGAGGATTCCCCAGAGACATATCAGGGAGCAGAACAGGCAGATGACCGAAATCCACTGCTGAGAGGAGCAGCAGGCGAGGCAGGAGATGTCTGCTGTGCCATGTGGGTCAGCTCCCTGGCTTGAACTCATGCTGCAGAGGCTGCGGATTGCTTCATAGTGCTGTGTCTTTAGCCCTTGTGTTTCCAGGGAGGTACCCATCGTGTGTGGAGATTTGGGGAAAGAAAGAAATTTCAATAGCATGAGAGTGGAGATGGTGCAGTCAGAGACATCACAGGAAAGCTGCAGAGGCCACTAACTCTCAGCTTTCTTGACATAGTTAACAGATCAGGACATTCCTATTGTAGATGATACTTGTATTTAATACTCATTCACTCCAATTACATAATGTGCAATTTTTATTGCAAAAATATATTTTTTTCTTTCCGTAAACACATGAAAGAATTTCTCCAGAGCGACAGTTATGATTCATTGAATTTCGGCTGTAGGAGTAAAATACAGAATTTTGGAATCCACATCCTAGATTTGAAATGAAGATTAGAGTCTGGCAATCGGCCAGCCCTTCCTTCAAGTGTCATCACTAATGGCAAGAGTACCAGGGACTAGGGGACAGTCTTCCCACATGTGCAGTTTTGGGTGTGTTCCTTAAGCAAGGAAGGAAGAGAACAGACACAGGTTCGAGGCTGGCCTCGGAAGGGGCTCAGCACGTGAGAGACCCGGCCCTTGTTTATTTAGCTTCAGGGTAAATCTGTCTCCCGATCTAGATCTAGAACGTTCCAGTCCTGGTTATCATCACTGTTCTGTTATTTTCCCCTGGGCATCATGTGAGAAAGACATTTAGGGTGTGTTATGGATTGACAACAGGAGAGGATGTTTGTTGTATTAACAAGCTATCCAAGAGGATGAGGTGTGTGTGTGCCAAGCTCCTGAGATTCTGTGTGGCCCGAGTCAGAACAGGAGGAGTGAACAGGCCACTGTGAACATGGAGGGTGAAATAGTCATCACTCAACAGTCTCCCACCAAACAGGAGCCAGGACCCAAGGGCTCGACAAGTGAGCTTCCCTGGACCTGCAGAGATGAGCTAATACTTTGATCTCTCACACATTTTGAAAAGTGAGGAGGAGCTAGTGCTCCCAGACCGGTTTTGTAAGGTCCACATTACTCGGAGACCAGAAGCAGATAAGGAAGTCACAAAGAGGACTCTGGGCCTTCCCTGAGGAGACAGAAGTGATAAACCCTCCACAAAGCTGTGGCAAACTGACGTCAAGGGTCATGGCCACCCCGGTGGGCTTTTTCAAGGGGCAGGCTTAGGCCACAATTCAGATCACCCAGGGGACTGGTGAGACAGGCAGTGTGAGACAGGCAGAAACCCGCCCAGCAGGCAGCACCACACTCTGGTGAGGAGCTGGACGCCTACTTAGGGCCAAGGCTCCGCTCCCTCGCTGCAGCCCTGCCACCCCGGTGCCCGGGGCTGCGCAGTGCAGAGGGGCACACACAGGACCCCGGGGCCACGTGTGACCTCAGTGCTACGAGGCAGACGGCCTGGGAGAGGCCAGGCACCTGCTCGGAGGGTCGCGTTCCGGCGCCGCCCTCCCGGCAGGCGGTCAGGACAGCCAAGTCAGGCACAGCCCAGAGGGACCGCGGGGGTGTGGCCAACCCGCGACTGGATGCACTACCCGCGAAGAGGGCTGAGGCCGCTGGTGACGGGGAGGGGCTGGAGGGCCAGGCACGCTGGCGAGTGAAGGACACAGTTGAGAAGGACAGAGCTGGGTCCTCCCGCACCCAGGGGGCTGAGAAGGAAGGGCCGGAACCCCGACCCAGCAGCCCCGGGGCGTGACCCACGCGTGGCCTGAGCTGGCATGGGGGTGTGCGGGCGGGTGCGCAGAAGTCCTCGGGCACTGCCCGGCCCCGCCTCGGGAGTGGAGGAGGCAAGGAGCAGGGAGACACCAACCCCGTGCATGCTGACGTGCTGGATGAGCACCGGCAGGCAGGTGGCGGGGGCGGGACCCGCGTGTGGGTGGGGTGGAAGCACCTCTGAAGATTGGCGGCCCTCGAGGCGTGGAACCAGTGTGATCTCAGGTAAAAACTTAGAGTTTTAAAGTGAAAGACAAATGTCCTGTTTGGGAAGTCCTCCATAGTTGGTGCTTCCAGAGCAAGGCGACACATTTAACATGTTGACAGAGCACGGGCTTCTATCCCAGAAATGGGCACAGGATTGACAATTCCTAGTGCTTGTGTTTAAGTCACAAAGTGGTCATTGATTTTAATTCTCTACAAAGAAACACAATCATGCATTTACCATTTTGAACTGAACAATGTTCATATTTTTTCCATCTGCGATAGTCTTAAGCTCCAAGAGTGAGACCCCACTAGGGAGAATGTGGCGTAACAGCCGTGAAGAGTAATAAAAGACAACTGTTTAGGACGGGCAGTTACATCAACGAGTCTAGCTAAAGAAACTGGTAGAAAGCATGCCAGTGATTGTGTCAGAATGTGTCTGTCAGGTTTATAAAGTTATCAGCAGTTTAAGTTTTCTATGATTTATAATAATCTGAAAGAGTGTGAGATTGTATTGAAGTCATTATTTAGAAATATTAAGCTTCACCCATTAGAGAGGTTTTTAGTAGACATCTTTAAAGTTGAATTTGCAAGCCGACACAAGCTATGGTGCACATGTCAGCATTTTAGTGATTAAATTTTATGGTGAAGAAAACAGCAAAGTATTCAAATAGGCCTTTGCCAAGGAAGCCATAAAGGTGGTGCTCAGGTGCATGAGAGGGCGCTCAGTGTCCCAACTCGTCAGGGGGCTCAGTCTCCGCACTCAAAGCCATGTGAGCTGCCCCATCACTCCCGAGGACTGGTTGTGACTTCTGCTACGGTCAGCAGCACTGGAGAGGGATCCTTGGAGGAACTCTAAATTACTCTCCTACAGTAAGATATTTTTAGAGATCAATAGTTAATACAATGATCTTTTCTAACTTTACTAATTATGAATGTCTTACTTTGCCTAATTTGTACATTAATCTTTCACACAGCTGAGTATGTTTAGGAAAAATAGTTGCTGTCCAGTTTGGTATGATCTGATTTTTAGGCTTCCACTTGAGGACCTTGGAATGATGGCCTGGATAAGGGGGAGTACTGTGGTGACGAAGACAAGTGACAGCAAGTGTGAGCAAAGGTGTGGGGATAGGGTACCCCCATGCACTGTTGGGGAACAGTATATTAAAACACGTATTCCTCAGAAATTACAGTAAAACTCATATGATCCAGCATTTCCACTCCTGGGTATTTATCCAAAGGAAAAAAAAAAAAACTAATTCCAAAATGCATATGCTCACCTATGTTCCTCACACCACCACACACGAGAAACAACAGAGGTTCCAACGATGGCTGGGTTGGTAGGGAAGTGGTGTGGTGTGTGTGTGTGTGTGTGTGCATGTCTGTGTATGGGGAGACCCACACACAAGTTTTAAAAAGATGAAATGTCACCGTATGTGACATCATGCATGTCCTGGGGGGGAGCAAGTCAGAGGAAGAGACAAATGTCCTGTGGGTTCACTCACGTGGAAATCTAAAAGCGAACAAGACACAGAGCAGAGGGATGATGCTACGTGAAATACGTCAGATGGGAAGGGCAGATACCAGATGGGCCAGTAATATGCAGAATCTAGAGATGCCAAACTGGGAGTCAGAGAAAGACCAACTTAAAAACTAACCATAGAAGCCTGACTACAGAGCTGAGCATCCAAGGGTGGGTACAGGCGGGGGCTGGCCCCTGGGCTGTTGTGGGGGTGTGGGTGATCGGTGGCAGGTGCACCCAGGTGGCCAGACCTGACACTTGACTGGGAGGCTTCTAGTGTCCCCACAGTTAAGAGAATAGATGATCACTAATAAAAGGTGGCTACCAGATGAAAGTGGGCGTGGGGTGTGGGTGGCATATGAAGTGAGGCAAGAGGATGAACCCTCACATTTACCTTGTGTAGTGTGTGGGGTAACAAGATGTGTGGTGAGCAGTTCACAGGGAAATCACCATGCTGTACTCTGAAAACCAAAACTACTATTGCATATTAATTATCTCTCAGTATGAAAACCCAAAATGCTAAAAAAATGTGTATTAGTATATATATATAATAGAGAAATAAATTTTCATTCAGAAATTCCAGGTTATTGAATTATAGCAAGTAGTATTTTAAGAGATATTTCAAAATTTATAAAAACAATGCATACTTTACTTTAACATATACATCATTATATATTTACAATGGTAGTTTTGGAATATATCTAAAATTTTAAAGACAAAATTTTCAAGATAACATGGCTCCTCTCCCTTATGAACCATACTTTTTTGAAAATTGACAAATAGGAAAATTACATAGGAATAAAAATATAGTTTATGTATCATATTAATAACCAGGTCTTCACTGATGGTGACATTGGCTGCAAAAGAATATAAAAACAGGTATTGTTCCATTTCAAAGCATACACCATCACTGTTCTGGATTTACATTGGGTACCAGGAAACCTTATATTTTTGTATTCTGAAAACCTTCCTAAAAGCTTAATTGACTTCCTTTTTATGCAGGCTGTAGATGAGGGGGTTGAGCATGGGTGAAATGATGGTGTAGATCACAGAGACCACTTCTTCCTGCTTGGGTGAGTGGTAGGACTTTGGCACAAGGTACTTAGTGATTGCAGCTCCATAGAAGAGCAACACCACAGTCATGTGAGAAGAGCAAGTAGCCAAGGTTTTCCGGAGAGCCTGGCATGATCCCATGCCCAGAAAAGTGGACAGTATGCTTCCATAGGAGCACAGAATAGCTGAGATGGGAGGAATGAAAAAAATCACAGCACTAAAATAAATCCCCTTTTGTATTGTGAAGTGTCAGCACAGGCCACTTTGAGGAGCGCTGGGATCTCACAGAAGAAATGGTGGATTTCCCTGGAGGCACAGTAAGGAAGTGTCAGAGTATAGACCACATAGATCAAGGAATTGAGCAGGGCACCCAGCCAGGTCACAAGCACCAGGACCACACAGACCTTGGGGTGCATGTGGATGGGGTAGTGCAGAGGGTGGCAGATGGCCACGTAGCAGTCATAAGCCATGACCGCCAGCAGCAGGAACTCTGAGCTAGCAAGTGTGGTGAAGGGGAACATCTGGAAGCTACAGCCAATGAAGGAGATGCGGTGGTCCCAGACAGAAAGATTAGGGACATTTTGGGGACAAATGTGCAGATATAGATGAGATCCATGAGGGAAAGCTGGCTGAGCAGAAAATACATGGGGGTGTGGAGAAGAGGGTCGGCCCAGATCATTATTATGGTGTTGCCGAACAGGGCCACCAGGAGATCGAGCAGGGTGAGTGTGAAGAGGACCCAGAGCACTGGGGTGCTGTGGAACAGATCCAAGTGGACGAAATCACTGCCTGAGGTCTGGTTGCTCAGCCATGCCATGCTCGTGTTTTGAATTTGTAACCTTGGGGAGTTTTTCACAAGCATAATATTCATTGTCCCTACAAGATTTTCGCAAATAAAGTCATGTGCCACTTTTAATATTGCAAGTCTATTTTACTCCCTGTGCTTCACCCTTCAGCTTTATTAGTAAAGAAACATATTTACCTTTCACTGGACTTCACTAAGGTATCTTAAGTTACCATCTAGGATTCTTGCCACACTGAGAAAAGGCAATATTGGCTAGCTTTAAAATGTTATTTTGAAACATTTTTTTTATTAAAATTTTTAGAAATTGCATTCCTCATGTAATTACTATTAAGTTATGCTTTAAGTAGCATACATAAATAAATGCATTAATTAATGAACACCTGCATCATTATTATGCACTTCAATAATGTGGAGTATCAGGACCTTCCTGGTGGTTCAGAGGGTTAAGACACAACCTATGAAGCTCTCCACTGCCACTGAAGCACAATTTCAATCCGGGGCCAGGGAGCTACCCACATGGTGCAGCAGACCTTTCCTGATACCCCTGCTGCTCCCTTCAGCAGTGTATTTCAGTCAATCTGCCTGTTCTGTTCCCCACTCTGTCTCTGGTGAATCCTCTCACCCCCACACCTCTCGTCTGTACCCTGGTTCTTGTAAGCATAAATAAATAAATATTTAAAAAAAAAAACGGGTAATATCAGTAGTTCAGGGCTATATGTGCTTTGTGGACAGAGCTGCAAGGTCAGGGTCAAGGCACCCTTTAATTCTTTTCCACAATGACTTCCAATTAACCTGGAAATCTCACCTGTTGTGTAATGGAAATACCTTTCTTCTCTAAGGAGCTAGTTCTAAACATGTCATTAAGGAGGTATTGTTTGTGAGCTTCGGACAGGACAAGGTTCCAGTGGGCAGCAGGCGGCATAGAGACCTGCCTGGCAGGAATGGACTGCGTGGGAAATGCGCTCCTGCATGGGAAGCCAGGTGGACTCACTGCCCTACAGGTGGGGGCACAGCAGCAACCTCAGGGCTCGAAAATCCCCAGGGATTTCCTTCTGTCTTATTGTCTTTGTTTTGTTGCAAAGTGAACTTAAGTTCATTTGTGAAGTGATGAAGTGATGCAGCACTTTCTCTTGGGGAGGATGTATAATAAAGAACTTTCATAGACTTTAAGTGGACATGAGACTTAAATTACAAACATGTTTAATAAACATCATTGGGTAAGTGCGCAGTTACGGCAGCTGTGGTAGACACAGTTTTTTTAGTACCAGCAGAATTCTCTGTGAGGTGGCTCGGCACTGAGTTCCCAGCTGTCTGTCCCGGTGACAGGAGTGTCAGCTGCCCCTGTCCTCACCACCTCGTGCCACAGAGGGATGACACGGGGTTTGTAGAATGCGTGGAATGTAGGGTTGTTCATATGGGGAAATCTAGACACAAACACTCTCCAATCCCTATGCTGAATTTGGTGCTTAAAATGTCATACACATAAAAGCATATTAAGTCTGAAAACATTGACATTTAAAACATTAAATATGACAAAAAAATTATGGGTCTGCTACTTTCTTCCACTTCCTTCTCTATATAAATCTTCCCTGTTTCTATCAACCCTTTAACTCTAACAAACAAAGCAGTGTGGCATTATGTGCTAGAAGGAGAATCCCACAATCTAATCATTTGAATTACAATAGTCTTTATGTCTGGGAGGACATAAAATTCATTTATATCCCAGCTTCCAGAGAGCCAATGAATGAAATAGTGTGGTACAGTAAATAGTTACTTTTTCATAGAAATACTTTGTTTTCCTAAGAAATTTGACATTCCACTTTCTCAATACCTTTTGATGGTTTCCAGTATTTCCTAATAGATATATTCCTAAATGTTTACTAATTAATGTATATGAATGCCCTCAATCCAAAAACAGTCCACTATAATTTGGTAAGTGGATGTTTGTATTTGGAGATTTACTTAATTTATGATGCTATGAGACTCCCAGAGGACATGAAATAATGCACATATCTTATATATGTATGTAATATAGGTATTTAATATATATAAAACTACCCAAAATATAATGACAGGAAAAATGAATTTGAAGTCAAATTTCTTTCATTTTAACTTAAAACATCTCTATCTTTTACCTCATTGACATGAATTAGAAGGAAATCAACCAACAGTGTGTGTTGAGAGAAGATCCTGGGTAAATGACTTATTGTTTTACTTATGCCACTGCTCATGTCTCTTAAAAATGAATTTATTATAGATTTACAACAATCCTCATGCCCTTAGCCTTCAAATAGTCTTTCAGGAAGGGCATTGACACTGTAGAGAGGGTGCTGGCTTTGAACAGTGAACATCTTTCTTCCATTCAACTAACCGCTGACTCCACCCCAAAATTAGGAAATTGTACCTCATTGAGAATTACATGAAACCAGACCATCAGCATTGCCATGAGCTATTGTCTTCTTATGCAATGTTAGTGCACATGCCAGTTCCAGTTCAACTAAACAGCTTATTTGAGTCAACACACACAACATCTAAGTATTTTCAGTATTTAAATGTATTAATATCTTACAGATACATATCTGAAATAGAGGGGATTATTGAGATTGTCTATTTTATGTACAAAGTCAGAGCATTATATATTAGGCAGCTTAGGAAATCATAACAGACTTCAACATGTATCCCGAGAACAACCCTCAGACTTACTTGTAAGAACAGAATCAGTGCTGCTTCTAGAGTGTTATCAATGCATTTCTTAGTTCTTCTGGCCTCAGAAGCCCACAGTCCTCCTGAACAAAGGTTAAATACCTTGACGCCATTGCCTCCATAATCCACGCCAATTTACTGTTCCATTGTCAGTCCTCAGAGGGACCATCCCCAACTGCACCCAGTCCCTGAGGCAAAGTGTGCAGCAGTTACCTCCCCATCCTCCATGACCCAGAAGAAATGGTTACAGCTATCTCACAAGGACATGCAGCCTCCACCTCAGGGATACTGCTTGTCAAGTGGTTCACCTTCAAATATTTGGGTGAAGACTACTTTTTTCCCCATGGAAACTACTTTTTTCCATATCATTCCCTGACCATCCATGTTTTCCACAATAATAAACAGAGTACAGACAATTTCATGCTTTTCAGTAGTATCAGGAATACGTTCCATGTTTACCTAATCAAAGTTTTAACTATGCTGTATATATTGTTTTTAAGAGACAGGTAGTCCTTCAAGAGTTACAATTAAAAAGTGGTTCTCCATGCACCTTTCTCCCCTGATTTTCATTTCCTGTAGTCAAGCTTTGGTGTGGGGTCTACCTCCTCCACACTGTTGTTCATCTTAGAGATCTGCTATTGATTTTTCTCCTGTGGAAGGTGCTGGAGCTGTTTTTCAGCCCTGATCCATCTTTCACACCTTCTTCTCCTCCATTCCTTCCAAATCACAGTATCACAATTTAGGTTAGATGAAGAGACAAGAGTAGAGTATTATAACAAAGTAAAAAGTATTCACAGTTGATTCAAGAAGTAAGCCATGGTGCTTCTCTTCACTTGAGACTTAATTTTCCTTCCCACACATCTTCATTTTCCTGAAGACCTCTGTCTCCTCGAATGTGGTGTGATTGTGTGCAGGTCTGTTGCATGAGTCTCTGCATGCCTTTCCTTTATTTCTTTTCTCAGGGCACGCCTTCATCTCTGTTCTGCATTGAACTTATTGTTTTTGTGTATGTGCCTTTGCACCTTCCTTTTTCTAGTCACCCCTTTTGCTTTAGTGCAGTACATCCTTCAACAACTTCTTGACAGGTTGTGAATTGAATGTATATGTTTTCAGGCCACAAATGACTACAAATCTCTTCCTTCTGCTCTCAATCCTTGAGGGATAGTTGAGCTTGGTACAAAATCCTTTCCAGAACATAGTCTTCCCTCAAAACACACCTCTGTCTTGTGTACTGGAGGGAGTTTCTGGAGCTGGGTAAAAGCTCAGATCTGTGTCCTGGGTGAAAGGGTGTGTCTGAGTAAATATTAATTTTATATGTATATTAACTGTAGTGAATTGTTTGAAAAAAACTATCTGAAAACAATACTAAAAATTAAAAAGCACTTTCATTTTTAACTCTTAGAAGTGGTCTTAGAAGTCTTAGAAGTGGTCATCTCTGTCTTTAGTAGATAAAAAGTTCTGAGTAAATAGCAAATAAGATTTTTCTTTCAACTGTAGGAGAATCTGGCTGTCAGGTCAAATTCAAGTCTTGTATCTAGGAGACAAACAAATATGAAGCGTCATAGCAGCCATCCACTTGTATCAGGTGAAGCTCCTGGAGCAATAAAGTTGGACTATAGAGTTGGAGCTGTCCACCGCTGCTAATCCCTATGACTCAGGACAACTGGTTCCCCCAAACCCTCCTCCCTTATCCCCTTTTCCAATGCTTTAATACAGTGGGGGAAGTACTTTTCCAAAGTGGAATCCATTGTGGTCTTCCTCACTCCCCTCACAGTTGTGCAGTAAACATATAGGGATAAAGGAGCAGGAAGGAGGAATTTAGAATAGTGTTGTAAGTAGTATGCATTGCACATGGAGGGGTATGAAGAGATAAGAGGTGAAATCATATATCACAACACTTAAATATATATGAATCAAATATTAACCACATTTAATCGAGCATTGCACAGGGACACAATAATAGGAGGGAAATTCAATACCCCACCATCAACGATAGAGTGACCTTGACCTTGCAGGAAGATTAGCAGTAAGGTTCAGAGACATAAGTGATATGTTGGAGTTGGAGGATCTAAAAGACATATACAGAGCATTCCATACAATATCCATCAAATGCACATTCTATACAATATTGAATGCACATTATTTCCAAGTGCACATGTTAAATCCTTCATAATATATAATACTTTATTCCAGAAAGCAAATTTCAAGGAATCTAAGAAGATTAAAATAAAATTTGGCAACTTTGCAACAAAGCAATAGGAAATTAGAACTCAATTAAAAGGGAAAACTTTGAAATTCCCACAGTTTTTTTTTTTTTTTTCACTCATCTGTATTGTACACTTAGGCTGGTTCCATAACTTGGATTTTGTGGATAATGCTAGTCCATCTTGGAAATTGATGTCCTCCTTGTCATTCAATTCAAAGTATATTTTCATTTCTTCTTTGATCTCTTCATTAGTCCAGTGGTCTTCCAGTAGTGTGGATTTCAATCTCCATGAAGTGGGAGGGTTCCTTGCTTTCTTTTCATGACTTGTTTCTAATTTGATGCCTTTATGATCAGAGGAGATATTTGGAATGATTTTGATCTTAATGTATCTGTTGATGTTTGTCTTGTGGCCCTGTATGTTATTGATTCAGGTGAAGGGTTTTGTGTGCTTGAGAAAAATGTGTACTCAGAGTTTTTCGGGTGCAGTGTCCTATAGATGTCTGTTAAGCCCATGAGTTCTATGTTTTTATGTAGGGCTCTAGTGTCTTTGTTTATTTTTCATCTCGTTGATGTGTCCATTGGTTAGAGTGGGGTGTTGAAGTCTCCTACTGTATATGCATTTTCTTTAATGTCTGTTTTCAGAGCTGATAATAATTGCCTAATATATTGTGGTGTGCCTTCATTTGGTGAGTATATGTAGATGAGTGTTATATCTTCCTGATGTGTTTTCCTCTTGATCATAATGTAGTGTCTGTCTATGTCTCTTTTTACCTTTGTAATTTAAAGTCTATTTCATCTGTTATAAGTATAGCTTTTCCTGCCTTCTTTTTTGCTCCATTTTACTTTCAGTCTATATTTATCTTTTGTAGTTAAATATGTTTCCTGGAGACAGCAGAAGGTTGGATTTTGTTTTTTAATCCCGCCTGCTACTCTTTGTTTTTTTATTGATGGGTTTAGCCCATTTACATTTAGAGTTAATATTGATATGTTGGCATCTGTATTTGACATTTTGTTTGTCTTTTTGTGATTTTATTCCTTGTTTTGTTCTGTTCTTTTTATTGATTCCTCTGTTGTTTTTGGCTTTAGGACTTCTTGTAGATTTTTTTGGAGTGGGGATTTAGTTGTAATGAATTTCTGGAGTTTCTGTTTGCCTACACAGTCCTTATTTTTTTCTTCATAGAGGAAGGAGAGCTTTGCAGGGTAAGTATTCTTGGTTGGCATTGTTGTCTTGAAGTTTGCTGAATATGTCACTCCTTTTTCTTCTTGCCCATAGTGTTTCTTTGGAGAGGTCTGAAGTTAACCTGATTGGCTTTCCCTTGTAAGTTATCTGCTTCTTCTCCCTTGCCAGTTTCATTATTTTTTCCTTGTTTTAGACACTTGCAAGCTTTATTATTATGTGTCTTGCTGTACTTTTCTTTTTGTTGTGGTAATCTGGTGTTCTCGCTCCTTGTGTGTCTGTATTCATCTCCTTTTTTTTTTTTTGTTTGGGAAGTTTAATTATCTCCTTAAATAATTTGTCATATCTGTTGTCTCATTCCTCACCTTCTGGAATACATATAACTCTTATATTTTTTTCTTCATGGAGTCTGATAATTGTCGAAAAGTTTCCTCATTCTTTTTCCTTTGTATTTATCTCTCCTCTTCTCTTTTGGTTCTTTCTATTTCTGTATCTTGGAGAATACTGATCTGTTCTTACATTTCTTTCTTTTTTTATTTATTTTATTTATAAAAGAACTGGGGCACAGGCCAAATGCACGGGAGGGTGAGAGAATTCACCAGAGACAGAGCAGAAAACTGAACAGGCGGACTGACCAAAATACACTGCTGAGGGGAACAGGGGGCAAGACAGGAGAGGTCTGCTCGCCATGTGGGTTGCTCCGAGGCCAGCGGGGATCGGACCGGCACTGTAGAGGATGAAGACAACTTTACGGCACTGTGCTCAATCGCTTGCACCACCAGGGAGGCCCTTTTGTTCCATTTCATCGATTCTGTTTTCATTGCTTTCCCCAGAGTTCTTTATCTCCTCCAGTGATTTTTTTTTAAAAAGATTTATTTTATTTATTTATACAAGAACTAGGTAGAGTCAGTAGCGCGGGTGTGTGTGTGTGTGTGTGTGTGTGTGTGAGAGAGAGAGAGAGAGAGAGAATTCACCAGAGCCAGAGCAGAGAGAAGAACAGGCAGGAATGATGAAGTACACTGCTGAGGGGAGCAGCGGGCGGCAGGAGAGGTCTGTGCATCATGTGGGATCCTCATCCATGGCCGGGGATCGAAACAGTGCTGCAGAGGCTGCAGGCAGCTTCACAACCCAGTGCTCAACCACTGCACCACCGGGGAGGCCCTCCTCCAGTAATCTTTAATGTCCTGCATTTCTTTTATTTCCTTTCTTAAGGTCTCATTTTTTTTTCTGTTCATTGATTATGTGTCTCATATCATTTTTTTTTATTTTTGTTTTCTTTATGCTTTTTAATCATGATGATTCTAAATTCTCTATATGGCAGGCAGAGACATACTTTCATATCATTGTTGAGTTCTGGTGACTGATTTTCTTTTTGTGGTGTGTCCTCCTGCGGGCTTGCTTTGTTGTTTGTATTTTTCCTTCTTCTTGTTGTTTGCTTTCTAATTAGTGCTATGCATTGGGATGTTGTGCCACTGGTGTTGGTGGGCATCTCTTTGGGATGCTCCTTCAGGAGTGTCAGAAGCTGTTTACCAGACCGAGTCCAGGGCAGTTAGGCCAAAACTCCAACAGGGGTTGAGTCCGTAGCTGCTTTTCTTGGCACAGCCCCTTGTAGTTCCTCCCTCTGTGTTTCTCAGTTCCAGAAGGGAGCCTTGGAGTCCCTGCCTTCCAACTATCATCACCTAGTTGGTGATTTTGTTCTGGTCAGTAGGTGGCGCAAGAGACCTGTACTTCCCAACCTGCTTTTCCCCAGTAGTTCTCTAGGAAATGAGGGGAGGAGGTGAACACCTCAACACAAGGGCTATTGCTCACACGGGGTATTTTGTCTTCCCTATTTCTAAGGTCAGGGCTCTCAGACCCAAAATGCTGGCTGTCACTCTGTGCAGTGCCCACTGTTATGGCATGGCCCATGGCCCAGATCCCATGCCAGGCTCTCAGTCCCAGAATTCAGGCCTCCTTTCCCTTCTCACCACTTGTTTGGGATGCTCACCCCCAATCAGAGCTGGAGGGTAGTTTGGATTTCCTGTTTTCCAACTATCAGTTATTTGGTGATTTTGTTCTGATCACTAGGTGGCGCGAGAGATCTTTCCTAGTATCCTCTCAGAACTGCTTTTTCCCATAGGTCTCCAGGCAACAGAGTCGGGGGAGGTGGTGGAGTGCCTCAACGGCGTGGGAGTGCTGTGTCTGCTATGTATCCCACCATCATGGGGATCCCACGTACCGAATTTTGTGCCCCAGTTCTCAGTTCCAAAGTTCTCAGATAAGATGTGGGCTGTAGCCCAGTTTACTGCCCTCAGATACGGTGTAATTTATCCATTTGATTCATGTGTTGCTTTAATTTCTTCTGTGATAACTGCAAATCTGTATGTTATCTGACTCTGCTTCTAATGCTAATGGTCACCTTTGTAATTTTCTGTTAAATTAGATGCATTATGTTGTGGGAAATAGAGACTGAGCTAAGGCCTTTATTGTGATATATTATGTAATCTGCAAGAAGTTGATTTGGGTTTTGTGTCCATAGTTCTTGCTGCCCCCAAGTTCAAACAAATCTAGTGCAAATGCAGTGTCCCTGCTTCTCTTTGTGTTTCTATAGGAACTGGTCCTTAGATATTTGGCATACAATACACTGTTATATACTAAAGCTCTTTAGCTGTGTGATGTGGTATGTATGTAGAGTTGAGCCTATGATCATAGGTATAATTTTAAGAATTCATAGGGCATGTGTCCCCAACAGTGACCTTCAAAAGTGTGATGAGCTGTTGTTGGGGAAAGATCCTCCTGTTATCTGGGCTAAGGCTCAGGCAAAGTATATTCTCCCAAAGTGTTTGTCTTTGCTTCAAAGAGAATGCTCTGTGTTATTTCCCAGATCTTGTGGACCCAGTGTGGATCCTGTTCCTAATCCATTTGAATGTGGTTCCATCTACCAGCAAAGCACCTTTCTTCCAAAGACTCAGTCACAGGGGTTTTCCCTTTCAATTGTCCGAGCATCAACTTGCAGCATTCAACCTCAGCTTGTGTGAATGGCCAAAAATCATAAAAAAATATTTCTACAAGTTAAGAAATGTCAAGTTAAGAAATTATTAAAAATGATATTTAATTTGTTAGTGCTGTTTATAAGTAGTTTGTTTTTCACCCAACCAGCACGTAGTTATTGTTTTGAAATAGATATTTGCTGAAAGTTTTGAACATACATCACGTCAGCAAAGTGTATTTCCTGAGGGAGAGACTGCACATATTTGTGAGATAGCTGTAACCATTTTTTCAGGGTCATTAAGGACAGGGAGATAATTGCTACAGGCTTTGCCTAAGGGACCAAGCTGCAGTTGGGGACAATCATTTTGAGGGCTGTTTGTGCAATGGTAAATTGACTCTGGCCTGTTGAAGCAATGGTTTCAAGGTATTTAATCTGTGTTCAGGCGGGCTGTGTGTCCTGTACTGGAAAAAGTAAGAAATGTACAGGCAGCGCTGTGTAAGTAGCATTCATTTTGTTCCTATGAGTAAGTAGGAGTTTGTTTCTCTAGAAGAGAAGTGTGGTATGTTTCTTTAAGTTGCCTAATATATGATACTGTTCCCTAGCATATAATGGAACAACTAAGACAATCCCATCCACTTAAATTAATGGCACATCTGTCAAATATCAATATTAGCAAGTTTTATTCCATCCAAGTAAGCAGTTTAGTTATGTTGGAACTGGCATTTATGTACTAGTAATGCATGAAAGGCAATTTCTGATTTTGAGTTGATAATCACATTTCCTTTTATTTTCAAATAGGTGCAATGTGTTACTGTCAGTCTTCATGGCAGTGGTCAGTTCTATGACGAAAGAGGGGTGAAGTGTAGAAATACCAGCTGCCACTCCTCTCTAGTGTTCAAAGCCTTTCCTGAAAGACTTTTTGAAACCTGGAGGGAATGAATTTGTTGCAAATGTGTAATTAAGTTTTTTTTCAGATACATGAGCAGTCACTTAAGTAAAATTATATATTTCCCTTGGTTTACTCTCAATAGACACTGTTGGTTGATTTCAGTTATTCATGTCCTTTATTCTAAGGGATAGACTTTTCAGTTTTTAAGTCAACTACAATTTTTTAAAAATATTTATTTAATTTTTACACAAGAACTGGGGTACAGGCCAGATGTGAGGGAAGGGAAGAGGATTCACTGGAGACAGAGCGGGGAACAGAACAGGCAGACTAACTGAAATACACTGCTGAGGGGAGCAGTGGGTGAGACAGGAGAGGTCTGTTGTGCCATGTGGGATTCTCGCTGGCTGGCTGGGATCAAATCTGCACTGCAGAGGCTGCGGACAGCTTCACAGTGTGGTGCTCAATCTGCTGTGCCACCAGGGAGGCCCAACTACAAATTATTTTTTCCTTTGTGTTTTTATGTACTTTTGCATATACATGCATAGAATGTTTTCTGGGCTTCTCTAAGAACCACAATTTAAATACAAATACAAATGCAAATACAAACACTGTTCATGAAAATGTCTTTGACCATTTTTCATTGTTGGCATTGATGCATGCCACTCAGGAAAACTTTGAGCAGCACCCATTACGAATTTTGGAGGCCATTAAAAAGTATTTAGGGGGCCTCCCCTGGTGGCGCAGCAGATGAGCACTGGGCTGTGAAGCTGCCTGCAGACTCTGCAGTGACAGTTCGATCCCTGGCTACCAGTGAGGGTCCCACATGGTGCTTCAGACCTCTCCTGCCGTGCCCACTACTCCCTCAGCAGTGAATTTTGTCTCTCTGCCTATTCTGTTCTCCACTCTGGCTCTGGTGAATTCTGTCACACTCCCGTACTTCTGAGAGTACCCAGTGCTTGTATAAATAAATGAATAAATAAATAAATCTAAAAAAATAAAAAATATTTAGAAAAAAGTGTAATGTTAAATTCCTTGTAAAATTTATTTTATTTCAACAATCCCATATAAATATTATTTCAAATGGAAGCATTATTTAGCTCTCTCTGGTGCTGAGAAATAAGTGACAACCCTGTTTTCCTAGAGATAAGGAGCATGTTTATAGCAGCACTGTTTACAATAGCTAAGCTTTGGAAACAGCCCAAACGCCCAAAAATAGATGAGTGGATCAAGAAGATGTGGTAATATATACCATGGAATATTACTCAGCATTCAAAAAGATAAACACATGCAATTTGCAGCAACATGGATGGCACTGGAAGGGATCATGCTCAGTGAAATAAGCCAAAAGAAAAAGAAAAATACCGGATGGTCTCACTCATAGCAGGAATCTAGAAAACTTAAGTAAGGGACCAGGAAAATGAATAACTATAAGAAAGTGAAAATCAAAATCAACAAAAAACTATGAACCAGAGACACTTTTTGGGGGTGGGGTGTGGGAGGGGAGGGATTGGTGTCAGAATGGGGGGGATGCAATTGTATGGGGAATATAAAAATAAAATTTATTATTTAAAAAATAAATAAAATATTCATGAGTTTACCAACTTAAAAAAAAAAAAAGCCCATGAATGTCTTCTCTGTGAACCTCCAGCTCGCATGGCCCTCCTTGTGATACACACTCTGCTGTTACATTTGCCTTAGAATTTAGGGCTGAGGAACAGGGGATTTTGTATACAGTGCGGTGGTGAAGACCCTAGACCTATCACTTTGTCTGGTACATTGGGTATATAAATGATACTTGTTTTTTTAAAGACTTCATGTGCTATTTTACATATAACAATATTGAATCTATGAAATTCAGCACAGGGACTGTTTTGTGTTCATGTAAGTATCCCCCCATGATCAACCCTTCACCCACACCAGGTTCCACTGAACTCTGTATCATCTCTCTGTAGGACTGATGTGAGGGCAAGGATGGCAGATGTCCCTGTCTCTGTGTGTCAGAGAATCCAGTGGCAGGTTTCTGACAGCAGGATTCAAGTGTTGTCAGCAGAACTGACTGCGCTAGATAGCTGCTCTTGCTATCAGTTAATACAATGACATTTTAATATGAAAAATTTATGTTATTATTACTTTAATTCATGAAAGATTTTCATTTGCATGCTTTCCAATAGAAAAGTAGTTCTCTGTGCCGAGGGCCAGAATGCCCTGCTCCCTCCCAGCTGCTCCCCCTCCTCCTCAGAGGCACCAGACCTCTGGGTCTCTGTTCTGACCCCATCTCAGGTCCTGCGCACAGCACAAGCTTACCAGCTGGACTTTGTCTATTTGCAGGTCTCTTCGTGGAGTTCCTATCTTCTTCTAATGGCACCTAGTTTTTGATTTCCCAGTGCCGTTTGCTCACCTCCATGGCGGTTCCTGCTCGTGTCCCCACATTAACTGCTCATGGGGTGTAGTGCGTGCACTAGTTCCTTTCCGCTCACTATCCTGCTTGATCTCTAATTTGTTCTTGTTTTTTTCCTCCTTTCTGTTTGTCGAAGTGTGCCTGCTTTGTGGGTGGAGGAGGGAAGCAGGGTTCTGATCTCATTGAGATTTTATTGGAATTGCATTGAATCTGTAAGTTGATTTTGGTAGGATGACCATTTTTATGATGTTAATTCTTCCAATTCATGAGGAGAGAGTATCTTTCCATTTCTTTGTGTCTACTATTTCTTTTACCATTGTTTTGTATTTTTCCTTGTATAGATCTTTCACCACCTTTGTTAGCTTTATTTCTAGGTATTTAATTTTTGTGGGCACATTGTAAAAGGGATGATTTTCTTAATTTCTTCCTCTTGAGATTGATTGTTTGCATACAGGAAGGCTAAAAATTTTTGTATATTGATTTTGTTATTTGGTACTTTACTAAACAAATATATTGTTTTAGTTTTTCTGTGGATTTTTAAAGGACTCTCTCTATATAATATCATATTATCTGCATATGATGATAGTTTCACTTCTTTTCCCATTTGGATTCCTTTCATGTCTCTGTCTTTCCTGATTGCCTTTGATATCATCCCATACTTCTTAACTCTGAATTAAATTTCCCCAATCACCCCTTTTTTGCTCTGTTTGGGAAATATTGTATGGACAAATATTAATGGTGGTTGATTATTTTCTCAGTTGTTGACTTGACTGATTACCCCATCAAGTTTTCTTTATTTCTATTAACTTTTTTTCAAATAAAAAATTTTATCTCTCCGTCTCTTCATAGTGTACATTTTATTCCTCTTTCTAGTGACAATGATTTATTTCATCTTTGTTCAACTGTGTATTATAGTATTTTTCTCTTGAAGCATTTTTTAAAAAGTGGAGCTCATGTTGATTTACATCTTCCATCTGTTTACTTGCAGTGATATCATGATTTTATTGTGTAATATATCAATTGGATTCATGAGCATAGTATTCGTGGTTGCTTTAATTTCTTCTGTGATAATTGAAAATCTGTATACTCTCAGCCTCTGCTTCTATTGCTAATGGCCACCTTTGTATTTTCTGTTAATGAGAGACATGATTTGTTGGTAATAGATACTGAGCTAAGACTTTTATTGTGATATATTGTGTAATCTGCAAGAAGTTCAGCTGGGTTTTAAGTTTCCATAGTTCTTGCTGTTCCCAAGTGCAAACACACGTAGTGCCCACATATGTGTCCCTGCTTCTTTTTGTGTTTCTATAGGAACTCGTCCTTAGATATCTTCCTTGTTTGGCATATAATACACTGTTATATACTAGAGCTCTATACCTGTAGTGATGTGGTATGTATGTGGAGGTTAGCCTATGATCTTAGGTATAATGTTAGGCATCCATAGGATATATGTCCCCAAGACTGACCTTCAAAATTGCATTGTAGCCTTCCCTGATTCTGAGGTGAATGAGCAAAGTGTGTTGAGCAGTTGTTGAGGAAATACCTGTCTGTCATCTGGGCTAAGGCTCAGGTAAAGACTATTCTCAAAAAGTGTTTGCCTTTGCTTCAATGAGAATGCTCTGGGTTATTTCACATGGCCAGGAGGGAACATTTCATCACTCTTCATCTTGAGGACCTGGTGTGGATCCTGATCCTAATCCATATGAATGTGGTTCCACACCACCAGCCAAGCACCTTCATCCCAAAGACTGCCATCACAGGAGTTTTCACTTTCAATTGCCACACCTTCAACTTGCAGCATTTCAAACCTAGCTTGTGTGAATGGCCAAAAATCATAAAAAATATTACTACAACATAACAAGTAAAGGAGTGATTAAAAGTGATTTTTTAATTAGTTAGTGGTGTTTATAAGTAGTTTGTTTTTCACACAACCAGCAAGTAGTTATTGTTTTGAAATTGATATTTGCTGAAAGTTTTGAACAAACATCACATCAGCAAAGTGTATTTCCTGTGGGAGAGACTGCACATATTTGTGAGATATCTGTAACCATTTCTTCAGGGTCATAAAGGACAGGGAGATAATTGCTACAGGCTTTGCCTGAGGGACCAAGCTGCAGTTGGGGACAGTCACTTTGAGGGCTGTTTGTGCAACGATAAATTGACTCTGGCCTGTTGAAGCAATGGTTTCAAGGTATTTAATCTGTGTGTTCAGGCGGGCTGTGTGTCCTGTACTGGGAAAAGTAAGAAATGTACAGGCAGCACTGTGTAAGTAGCATTCAATTTTTCCTATGAGAAAGTAGGAGTGTGTTTCTCTAGAAGAGAATTGTGGTATGTTTCCTTATGTTGCCTAATATATGATGCTGTTCCCTAGCATATAATGGGACAACTTAGACAATTCCATCCATTTAAATTAATGACACATCTGTCAAATATCAATATTAGCAAGTTTTATTCCATCCAAGTAAGCAGTTTAGTTATGTTGGAACTGGCATTTATGTACTAGTACTGCGTGAAAGGCAATTTCTGATTTTGAGTTGATAATCATGTTTCCTTTTATTTTCAAATAGGTGCAATTTATTACTGTGAGTCTTCATGGCAGTGGTCAGTTCTATGAAGAAAGAGGGGTGAAGTGTGGAAATACCAGCTGCCTCTCCTCTCTGGTGTTCAAAGTCTTTCCTGAAAGACTTTTTGAAAATCGGAGGGAATGAATTTGTTGCAAATGTGTAATGATTTTTTTTTCAGATACATGAGCAGTCACTTAAGTAAAATTATATGACATTTCCCTTGGCTTACTCTCAATAGACACTGTTGGTTGATTTCAGTTATTCATGTCCTTTATTCTAAAGGGATAGACTTTTCAGATTTTAAGTCAAATACATATTGTTTTATAAGATTTATTTAATTTTTATACAAGAACCGGGGTACAGGCCAGATGTGAGGGAAAGGAAGAGGATTCACTGGAGACAGAGTGGGGAATGAAACAGGCAGACTGACTGAAATACACTGCTGAGGGGAGCAGTGGGTGAGACAGGAGAGGTCCGTTGCACCATGTGGGATTCTCGCTGGCTGGCTGGGATCGAACCTGCACTGCAGTGGCTGTGGACAGCTTCACAGTGCAGCACTCAATCCACTGTGCCACCATGGAGGCCCAACTATAAATTATTTTTTCCTTTGTGTTTTTATGTACTTTTGCATATACATGCATAGAATGTTTTCTGGGCTTCTCTAAGCACCACAATTTAAATACAAATACAAATGCAAATAAAAATACTGTTCATGAAAATGTCTTTGACCATTTTTCATTGTTGGCATTGATGCATGCCACTCAGGAAAGCTTTGAGCAGCACCTGTTACACAATTTTGGAGGCCATTAAAAAGTATTTAGGGGGCCTCCCTTGGTGGCGCAGCAGTTGAGCACTGGGCTGTGAATCTGCCTGCAGACTGACTCTGTAGCGACAGTTCAATCCCTGGCCACCAGTGAGGGTCACACATGTTGCTACAGACCTCTCCTGCTATGCCCACTACTCCCCTCAGCAGTGTATTTCATCACTCTGCCTATTCTGTTCTCCACTCTGGCTCTGGTGAATTCTCTCACCCTCCCGCACTTCTGACAGTACCCAGTGCTTGCATAAATAAACAAATAAATCTAAAAAAAAGTAAAAAAAAAGTATTTAGAAAAAAGTGTAATGTTAAATTCCTTGTAAAAATTATTTTATTTCAATTATCCCATAAAAATTATTATTTCAAATGGAAGCATTATTTAGCTCTCTCTGGAGCTGCAAAATAAGTGACAACCCTGTTTTCCTAGAGATAAGGAGCATGTAAAGTCCCATGAATATCTTCTCCGTGAACCTCCAGCTCGCATGGCCCTCCTTGTGATAAATGCTCTGCTGTTACATTTGCCTTAGAATTTAGGGCTGAGGAACAGGGGATTTTGTATACAGTGCGGTGGAGAAGACCCTAGACTTACCACTTTGTCTGGTACATTGGGTATATAAATGATACTTGTTTTTTAAAGACTTCATGTGCTATTTTACATATAACAATATTGAATCTATGAAATTCAGCACAGGGACTATTGCGTGTTCATGTAAGTATCCCTCCATGATCAACCCTTCACCCACACCAGGTCCCACTGAGCTCCGTATCATCTCTCTGTAGGACTGATGTGAGGGTAAGGATGGCAGATGTTCCTATCTCTGTGTGTCATAGAAACCAGTGGCAGGTTTCTGACAGCGGGATTCAAGTGTTGTCAGCAGAACTGACTGCACTTGATAGCTGCTCTTGCTATCAGTTAATACAATGCCATTTTATATGAAAAATTTTTATGTGTTATTATTACTTTAATTCATGAAAGTTTTTCATTTGCATCCTATCCAATAGAAAAGTAGCTTAAATGAATATAAAAATATGAACATTTTTCATTCAGCATGGAACTGATACCCAAAATAATCTCAGAAAGTATGCTTTCTGGACCTCCCCGGTGGCGCAGCGGTTGAGCGCTGGGTTGCGAAGCTGCCCGCGGCCTCTGCGACACGGTTCGATCCCCAGCTGCTCCCCGGCCACCGGAGGAGGGTCCCACATGGCGCACAGTCCTCTCCAGCCGCCCGCTGCTCCCCTCAGCAGTGTGCTTCGGTCCTTATGCCTGCTCTGCTCCCCGCTCTGGTTCTGGTGAATTCTCTCGCCCTCCCGCGCTTCTGACTGTACCCAGTGCATGTATGAACAAAACAAACAAACAAATAAATAAATAAATAAACATGCCTCTATAAAAAAAAATAAATAAAAAAAAGAAAGTATGCTTTCTACTGCCCTTATCACTGCAGATGTTGCTTTAAGTTCACGTTGGAACAAGACCAAGAAGGAGAGAAAATAAAGGAGAAAAGAAATCCCTGGGGATCTTTTAGCCCTGAGGTTGCTACACCTCCATCTGTAGGGCAATGAGTCCCCTTTGCTTCCCACTCAGAAACAAATTTCCCACATGCAGTGTGCTCCTGCAGGCACATATGTGTGCCAACTGCTGCCCTTGGACCCTCTTCCTTTCCAGAGTCACTGTGTCCAGGTCTGCACATGTTAGTGCTCTGTACTCTCCTCCCCAGGCGCTTGCTTCTTTGACTAGATCCACAGACTCAGTATAACTGTGCAGCTTCAAGCAAAATTCCTATTTAATTATGTGTTTGTAAAATGAATCTTCAGAGAAAAAAAAATTCCTTTTTACAACATGAGAGTTGTGGAGTTAATTGGAAATTATTGTGGAAAGATTTAATTGATGAAAGCTTTATTGTGACCTTGAAATTTTCTCCCTGTTTTCCACACATGCTTTATCCCCCTGATGACTACAGAAGGAATCAAATAGACTTGTGTGTTTCAGTGTATATTTAGGGTAGAGTGCAGCTTGATGTGATTGCCTGAGACTTTCAATTTCTAGAAAACTTTTGATAACAAAGATGTCATTAAACTATTAAGCTTTAACAACATATCTGACCATTCTGCAGTGTGGAGTAGTCTGATATCTCATGAGATCCTTCATCAAAGTCACATATACTGATTTACTGAGTCTGAAGAGTTGGGACATAAATGGATTTGAGATATGAGAAAGTTGGGTATGATTTGATTTGGTAAAATTTTTTTATGGACTGCAAATATACTACTTTTGAAGAACACTCCAAAGTTCCAAATTGGGAGCATGAGCATGGCATGGCTGAACAATCAGACCTCAGGCAGTGATTTTTTCCTCTTGGATCTGTTCCATAGCACCCTGGTGCCCTGGGTCCTCTTCACACTCATCCTGCTTGATTTCCTGGTGGCCCTGTGCGGCATCACCATAATAATCATCCTCATCTGGGCCGACCCTCTTCTCCACACTCCCATGTACTTTCTGCTCATCCAGCTGTCCCTCATGGATCTCCTCTATATCTCCATGTTTGTCCCCAAAATGGTGGTGGACTTTCTATCTGGGGATCATCGAATCTCTTTTATTGGGTGTAGCTTCCAGATGTTCCTCTTTGTCACCCTTGGGGGCTCAGAGTGCCTGCTGCTGACGGTCATGGCTTATGACATCTATGCGGCCATCTGCCACCCTCTGTGCTTCCTCATACTCATGGGTCCCAGGGTCTGTGTGCTCCTGGTGCTTGTGAGCTGGCTGGGTGTATTCTTCAATTCCTTGATCCATGTGGTCTATACTCTGACACTCCGTTATTGTGCCTCCAGGGAAATTCATCATTTCTTCTGTGAAGTCCCAGCGCTCCTGAAAGTTGTCTGTGCTGACGCTTCCCAATATGAAAAGGGTATTTCTGTCACTGCTGTGATTTTTTTTTTTGTCCTTCCCATCTCTGGCATTCTGCGCTCCTATGGGAGGATACTCTTCACTGCACTGGGCATGGGTTCAGGCCAGGGATTCAGGAAAACCTGGGGTACTTTCTCTTCTCATGTGACCGTGGTGTCCCTCTTCTATGGGGCTGCCATCATTAAGTACATTCTGCCAAAGTCCTCCCACTCCCCTGTAGAGGAAGAAGTGGTCCCTGTGTTCTACACCATCATAACGCCCATGCTCAACCCCCTCATCTACAGCCTGCAGAACAAGGACGTCACTAGAGCTTTTCGGAAGGTTTTCAGAGTGTCAGGAATTGGAGTTTGCTGTGTCTACCATAAACCCATAATAGGGTTGCCTTTTGCTTTGAAAGTGAACAGAAGATGTATTTGTACAGATACACATATACATGTAACTATAAAGAGAGTTATTTTGAGAAAATACAGGATAAAAACACATAATCATGTACCTAGTAATCAAATATAATTTCCTTTAAAAACATTTAATGACGTATACTTTTGTAGTCAATGATAACATAAATATGGATATTGATTATTCCTTTGATAAATAAGGTTTTCCTATGTAATCATTATATTGATTGTACTTTCCAAATGTACATCTTCAGAACCAGGAGTCATGATGCCCTTAAGCAATTGTCTGTATTGAGAGTTGATGTATCAAAACTATCATTGTAATCAACACAATTATAGCAATTCCAAAGTGTTTAATTCTTGGAAATTTCAAGATGTTCCTAAAGCATTGCTTGCTTTAAATACCTCACCTGGAATTCTGAGTGAAAATATATTCAGATATCTATGTATTAGTATACATTATTTAATGTTTTGTAAACTTTAAATTGAGTTATAATTGATGTATAACATTTTTATTCAGGAGTACAACATAATGATAGACCTTCAAATACATTATGAAATGTTCACAGTGCACAATCACCATCCAACCCACACCAGGTTAACTGTCAGGATACAGCTTCTGACCTCACTGGACTCACCCAGGAATCCACACCCATTCCACCTGGTGACCCCCTTTATCTCTCTCTCTTTTAAAAAGATTTATTTATTTATGCATCCAAGGACTGTGGTGCAGGCCAGAGGTGCAATGCATGAGAGGATTCCCCAGAGACATAGAGGGGAACAGAACAGATGGACTGAAACACAGTGAGAGCAGCAGCGGGGAGACAGGAGATGTCTGCTGCACCATGTGGGTGGCTCCCTGGCCAGGGATCGAACTCATGCTGCAGTGGCTGCAGACAGCTTCATAGTGCTGTGTTTAACCCCTAGCACCATCAGGGAAGCCCTGGTGACCACCTTCTTTCTGTGTCCAGTTTGTTCTGTGTGTAGATTTCCTTGTAAGTGAAATCATAGATATTTGTCTTTTTTCTGTTTGAGTTTTTCCCTTTGCATTACTCTCTCTAGATTCTCCATGTTGTCACATGTGGTGGCATTTCATTTGAAAAAGGAAAAGTTTGAAGGTTTTACATTATATAGATATATACTTACACACCCACACACGTGCACAGACACACACACGCAACACACTTCCTTCATCCCTTCATCCATTTGGCCCTTATGTTCCCACGGTGAGTGCTGCTGTGAGGAACTTAGGTGTGCAGACATCTTCCCAAGTTCATTATTTCCATGTCTTGGATAAATACCCGGATTGGGGTTTCTGGATCACATGGTAGTTTTAGTTCCATGTGTTTCCACCGACAGAGCATGGGGGTCCCCTTTTCTCCACATCTTTCAAGCACTTTTGTTTCCTGGAGTTTTGACCTCAGTATTCAGTCATTTCCCATGGGCCATACTTCCAAGATTCCCAGTCTTGAGAAAGAGTAAGTTTGGGATGATCCCCAGGTCAGACACACTGGCAGGTGCCCTCTTGGTGGCTTCATGCAACCTGGGTGACTCCAAGCACCAGGGGGCACCCTCTTGGCATCCCCCTGCACCCTCCCCTCACCCCCCGCTACTCAACAGTGTGAGAAAGTCCATGTGAGAGCTCCACCCACCTCTGCAATGTATCCACTGTGGTGCGAGAAGCCACCTCATTTCACAGGTAGGTAGGGCCTGGAATCACCTGGCACCTCATCACCTGAGCACAAGGAAATTCTGCCCATGAGGGCCTGGCATCCAGAACTGCCACGCCCCATTGCTCAGTCCCTACAACTGGTGGGTGATGCCACACCACAAGCTGCGTATGGGCACCCGGAGGGGCTGCTGGTTCCACCTACCTTCCCCTCAGAAGCAGTCAACATCTGCTGTAGAGGCCCGTAGCCCCACCCAACCAGCAGTGCAGTGGATACCTCTCCTGTGCCTGCCCATGTTGCTGTAGCTGCGCTGGGCCAGCAGCCCAACACGCCACGTCACGCTGACATAAAGGAGGGTGAGTGCGGCCTGCCCAGGGCACAGCAGGAGCACCTAGTTCAGGTGGCCGTGGGGCAATATAGTCCTGAACTCCTGGCACAGTCGCTGCACAAAGTCATTCCAGCAAATGCAGAGAGATATTAGAGTTGATAACATACAGGAGCAGCCACAGAAAATCTGGCAGAAAAGGAGACAGAGACCATGTCCAAAAGCGACAAAGCAAGCCAAATCTATGGGGAAGCCTGAAGAAATGGGCCTCAACCAAGAAGCTGAGGAAGAGTTTCAGCTACTGGTTGTAAAGATGCCACCAGCCGTGGGAGGATGGTGATCCTGTGAACGGAAGGAAGATTCACATAGGAACACAAAGCTGAAGAGTCACCAGGGCACCCCGGAGCATGCTGACGGCGCAGGGGGCAACAGTGAGCTGGGCGGTGAGACAGCAGAGCTTGCCCAGGCAGGACAACAGAATGAAAGAGAATTTGACAACATGAAGACAGTGTAGTGGCCCCTGTGGTGTGAGAGGAACGCTATTCACATCAGGAGGATCACAGAAGGAGAGTGACAGGACTAGAAAAAACTATTTTGAGGAACAATGACTGAAAACCTCTGTGATCTTGGAAAGGAAACACACATCCAGGTAGGGGAAGGCCAGAGAGTTCCTCGTAAGAAGAGACCAAGACACCCCCACGCTGAGCCGTATTCTAGCTACAGCGACAGAAGTTCAAGATGAGGAGGGGATGTTGACGTCATCAAGAAACACGAGCTTGTCATGGCAGGTGCCATCTTGGTGGCAGAGAGCATAAGGCTCTCAGCGCTTTGCACAGAGAATTTCGAGACCAGAGTGAGCGGCACTACGTGTGCAACAGGGACAGAATCTCTAACCAAGAAGCATCACTCATGTGAGATAAGACGTGCAAGCCCACACCCTTTTAATAGTCCTCTGCTGCACCACGCCCACCACCCATGCACCGTAGTCCCCACCATAGACCCTTGGGTCCCTTTCCCGTGGACACCCACCTCCGTCCTCCCGTCTGGCAGCCTCAGCTCTACAGTCAGAGTTCTAGTGTTAGTTTGCTTTGGCTTTGTCCTAAGTTATGCTTAGCAGAACTCCCTCCTGTTCCAGGCACGTTGCTTGGAATGGCAAGCTTTTTTTTTTTTTTATGGCTTAGCATCATATTCAGTTCTGTCTATGTGCTTCATTTGTAACCCGGTCATCTGTGATTGGGCCTTAGGTTGTTTATATAACTTGGCTATTGTACATAGTGGTGCGATGAAGAATGGGGTGTGTGTATCCCTTATTCTTTATTCTTTGGAAAGAATAGGGAAGTGGTGTAACTGGATCCCTGTGGCACTCAGAGGCTGTGGGGCAAGGTTGCTTTGTGAGGCTGAGGCATGCTGGCTTTTAGTTTTTCAAGTTGACTATGATATTAGCTGTGGTTTTGTCATAGATGGCTTTTCTTATGTTGTTATATTTTCTATCTATCCATATTATTTGGGAGTTTTCACCATAAATGGATGTTTAATCTTTTCTGATAGTGTCTGCATCTATTGATATGGTCATAAAACTTTCGTATTTTCTATTATTGATGTGGGGATTTGTGTTGATTGATTTATGGATGTTGAATCATCCTTTTACCCTGGAATAAGTTCTAATTGTTTATGACATTTGATGCCTTTAATATGTTCTTGAATTTGATTTGTTACCACTGTGTTGACAATTTCTCATCTGACAGACAGTCTTGCAAGGTATAGCGCTCTTGACTGACAGTATTTATCTTTGAATAATTTGAATATGGCATGCCATTCTCACCTGGCTATAGATTTCTGCTGAGAAGACTGATGTAAGCCTGATGAAATACCTTTATACATTACCTGCCCTTCACTCCTACCTGCCTTCAGTACCTTATTTGCCTTGAGTATTTGGTACTTTGACTACTATGTCTTGCTGTAGGCTCATTGCATTTAGATACCCAGGTGTTTTTTTTTTTTTTTTTTTTTTTTAGCTTCATGAGGTATATTTAATTCCAGATATGGGTAGTTTCTGTTATTATTTCCTTGAATAGGCTCTCTGCCCCCCCCCCCGCCCCTGCCCTTCACTCGCCTTTGCCCTACTGGGATATCCATTATTCTTATGTTGGCTTTCTTAAAGGTGTCAGGTATTTCTCAAATTATCTCTTCATTATTTTCTATTTTTTCTCTCTATTCTTTCACCTCGTCCTTACTATATTAATGTCTTCATGGTGACTGATTTAATCCTCTGTTTCATCTTTTCTACTTCCATAGCTTTCTTTAGACTTCTTGTTTTCATTTGTTGAGCCTTGACATCCTGAATTTCTGTTATTTTCTTATTTAAAGTTTGATTTTCACGGATTTTATTTGTTAACTCATTATTTTTCTAAATTTTGTTGTACCTCTTCAATTTGCATTTCTGAGTCCTCTTCTATTACTTTGACTCGCATTTCTGAGATTTCTGTGGTATCTGCTTTAATGTCATGTCATTTGTGATCTTGTTCATTTTAGTCTTCTTTCTTTCTCTGTGATTTTGTATGTCTAGAGGTTTGTCAGTTTTGTTTCTGGTCTAAAATTCATTCAGTCTTTATGCTGACATTTTCTATTAAATTTCTAGTCTCCTGGTCATTTATTTCCTCTCTAATTTATTTTTTACCTTCCTCTACTAATCGTGGAGTAGTATTCCTTTACTTTCCAAATTCTGTAGTTTAAAACTTAGGTATTTTAAAACTTTAGTTTTGAAATCATCCATTTTCTTAATGTAGTTAATAAACTTCTTTTGCAGCATCTCATAAATATTTTGTATATAGTATTTCCATTTGTATCAAGACATTTTTTTTATTTTCTACAATTTCTCCTTTGATCCAAACCCTGTTACTTAACTGCACATTTGTGAATTATAAGTGCTCTGTTTGTAGCTAACAACTAATTTCATATAGCTTTTGATATAAAAGCTGCGTGAATCTTTTTCAGTCTTTATAATATGAGAAATTATTTCTGGCCTAATACATAATTTATAATGGAGAATGTTGCTTTTACTATTGAGGAAAACATATGTTCTACTGGATTTTGGATGGAATGTTTGTATATTGGTCGAGGTGCTCCAGGGCAAACATGTAGTTTATATTTAATGTGCCCTTAATGATTTTCTTTTCAGACTGTTAGAGTGTCCCCCAAAGAGTTAACATTTATTGTGACAATACTCTGAGTTTATTTTGCAATTGCTGTCTGTTCTTAGAAGAGCCAGGAAGGACTCTTTCATCTCTGTTCATTTTGTGATCCTGATGTGGATCCTGGCCCTGCTCCTTTTGAAATGATGTCCCCTCCCACACACAGGCACTTCCATCCTGACTGCAGTCCCAGAGGCTTGTCACTTTCAAGGACTACTCAGATCAGCATCAGAATGGCAGCCTGCTCATTGCATGAAGTTTTAAGTGCTTCTCCTCCCCATTTGGGGCTGAGGAGCTTCACATGATATCAGCAGAACTATGCATGGTTGTCTGTATTTGCCTCTCTTCAGACACAACGTTTTGTTCATCGTGAGAGAGCAAATCTCTGACAGTTTAATGAAAAGTCAGTAGTTTTCCTTTTCGCTCAGTACTTCTTCTATGGGAAGTACAGGTATGGTCACTTCATAGCCAAAATGCTTCTCATTAGACACATTTTTTTACGTAAGGCAAGCTTAAATTTAGTGTTTACTCAGACTCTTGAGTGCTCATGACCTGACTCAGTGTTCCCTGAGGTGGAGCCCGCATGTCCTTGTGAGACAGCTGCAGGCATTTCTCTGGGTCACAGAGGACGGGGAGATAATTCTGCACACTTTACTTCAGGGAACAAGTGCGGATGGGGACGGTCCCTCTGAGGGCTGCCCGTGAACAGTCAATTAGCTTTGGGTTATTGAAACAGCGTGTCAAGGTATTTAAATCTTTGTTCATGCAGGGTGCACGCTTCTGATGCTGGTGGGGCCGGGAAGTTTGTCAGCAGCACTTTAGGAGGAGCTCCGGTCCAGTTCCTCGAGTAAGTAGGAGTGTTTTTCTCAGGAAATATGCTGAAGAAGTGTGTTTTTATTCCTGAACTGGTTAAAATATGATGCTCTAACCCAGTGAATATAATGGGACATCTCAACAAAACCTGATGTGTGCACATCAATCTAGAAATTCATAAAATACTGGTGATGCATTCTATTGAGTCGAATAAGGTATAGAGTTGGACGGTTGCCGGCATTTTTTTTGCCTTACACAATCTATTGTTTTATAAAAGGCAATTTTTGATGCCTGTCTGATAACTTGGTTTCATTTTGAAAAAGGTCTGATTTCCCAACTCCAACGTGGACAGGTTTTGGCTTTATGTAAGAAAGACAGGCTGTGTGTTTCCATGCCAGGAGCCTGTCTCTAGTGTTCAGTGTCTCCATAAACTGACATGAGTGAGGGCTCTTAGATCTGGATCAAGTCATCTTAAAGGCACATGAGTAGTCACTTAACTGCAATTAATGCCCTTTTGAGCAAATGTAGTAAATATATTCTTTTGGCTGATTTTACTGTTATTCATGACCCTCACTTACAAAAGAGATTTTTTCAGAAGTAATTGAGGGGAGTTATCTCCAAATTAATGTTTTATCACTGGCTAATGTTTGTGTGACTTCTTACAAATCCTTAATTTCAGGCTTTATAAATTGTTTTTAACACTGAATAAAATAAATATTATGTAAAAATCTACCGAAGTCAGACACATCCCTTTGGAACTAGGGTGTTTCATTACATGATTAGAAGTGTTGATGTAATATGTACTAGGGGACATTGGGAGTCAACAAAATGCATATTAGAAAGAAAAGAAGGGAAATCTCGTATAATTTTTTTTTTTCAAAAATCATTCAAATATGTCACTGATTCAGAATGTGTATTTCTCCCACTCTCATAACTGAGATATACCAATAACTGTCCTTGCATAGACAAAGGACTAATTAATAGAGCCTTTGTGATTTTATGAAAAATTTCAATGCATAATGATCTTGAAATCTACCAAATCTTGAGGGTGTGTGTGGAAATTCACACGATGATCAGCCCTCGGTTGCACAGCAGGCCCTGCTGGCCTCGGCTCGTCTCCCT